>NW_022987617.1:27500-30000 GCF_902827165.1 Trematomus bernacchii | reverse complement strand
ACACTCCACCATCATTCCTGTCCCCAAAAAGACAATCATCACCTGCCCCAACGACTACCGCCCAGTAGCACTCACCTCCATCATAATGAAGTGCTTTGAGCGGTTAGTCAAATTATTCATCACCTCCTCCCTCCCTGAATCTCTGGACCCCCTGCAGTTTGCCTACAGAGCAAACAGGTCCACAGACGACGCCATAGCCCTCACCCTCCACACTGCCCTCTCACACCTGGACCCGAAGAACAGGAACACATATGTGAGAATGCTGTTCATTGACTACAGTTCAGCATTCAACACCATTGTGCCCTCCAAGCTGGCCATCAAGCTCAGAGACCTCGGGCTCAACAGCGCCCTCTGTGACTGGATCCTGAACTTCTTGACGGGCAGACCCCAGGCAGTGCGGGTGGGAAACATCACATGCTCCACCCTGATTCTCAACACCGGTGCCCCTCAAGGCTGCGTGCTCAGCCCTCTCCTCTACTCCCTGTTCACCCACGACTGCATGGCCACACACAGCTCCAACACCATCGTGAAGTTTGCTGATGACACGACCGTCATCGGCCAGATCACAGACGATGACGAGACGGCGTACAGAGAGGAGGTCGAAAACCTGACATCTTGGTGCCAGGAGAACAACCTCCATCTCAACATCAGCAAAACAAAGGAGCTGATTGTGGACTACAGGAAGCAGCAGGGAGAGGGACACGCCCCCATCGCCATCAATGGGACTACGGTGGAGAGAGTCAAAAGCTTCAGGTTCCTTGGGGTCCACATCACTGAGAACCTGACATGGTCTCTTCACACCACCACCATCACCAAGAAAGCTCGACAGCGGCTCTTCTTCCTCCGCAGGTTGAGGAGGTTCAAAATGGATTCCAGGATACTCTGCAACTTCTACAGGTGCACGATAGAGAGTATCCTCACTGGCAGCATGACGGCCTGGTACGGCAGCTGCACCGACCTCGATCGTAAGGCTTTACAGAGGGTGGTGAAAACTGCACAGCACATCACCAGGACGGAGCTGCCATCCATGGAGGACCTTTACTCCCAGCGGCTCAGGAAGAAATCACTACGGATTATCAAAGACCCCCATCACCCCAGCCACAAACTGTTCTTTCTGTTGCCGTCTGGCAGACGTTACCGCAGCATCCTGGCAAGGACAAGAAGATTCGGAGACAGTTTCTTCCCGCGGGCAGTGAGACTGTTAAAAAATTGAACTGTTGAAACAACATCAAACATTCATCTGCTACTCAGTAGTATGTATCTAATACCTAATATATATATATCATTCCAATAACTTGTATATAGACTCATACTGCACTATTCCACATCATAATTTTATTTCATTTTTATAACTATTATTATTTTTGTATTGCTCATGCTCTTATTGTTATTATGTTATGTTATTATGTTGCATTGTTGGAGAAGCCTGTGACATAAGATTTTCAACTGCATAATTACTCTGTAGCTATGTCAGATTGACAATAAAGAACCTTGAACCTTGAACCTTGAGACTGTATATATAAATGGACGTAGGGTCCGTGACGTCACCCATAGGATTCTGCAGAGTTGCCGAGAAGCCCTTAGTAGGCGGAGTCGGCCACTAACGGCTCGACAGTGACGTCTGAGTCTAACTCCCGCCTGCTCCAGCCTGCTCCAAATAAGGGCAAAGAGGCGGAGCCTTCTGCCTCCAGCTGGGAAGTAGAGATGGCAAATCCGGATCCTTTTACGGATTCAGGGTCTTCTGAGTCAGTCATTGAAGAGATCCGGATCATACGAGTCATTTGAGTCATATGAGTCAGCATCACCAAGACCGTAGAAATCCTATCGGTGAAACCGAAAAGTTGATGCATTTCACGAGCATATTATTATTCCATATATTTTGAATATATATATATATATTTGTATATATATATATATAATATCTGCATGTATATTTTCTATTTCGACATGTATATTTTTATTTATTTTTATTTTATTTTTCTTTCTATTCTTGTATATTTTGTAGTTTTGTTTTATTGTAAAATGCCTTTTATGCTGCTGTAACAACAATTTCCCAATTTGGGATCAATAAAGTACTATCTATCTATCTATCTATCTATTAAACTGACGTTATATTAACCTCCGCTACACAGTGTATTTTGCTTTAATAAAAAATGTTGATCACAAAAAAAAGGGTTATTTTGCGATTTGGTGAATCTGAGTCTGCTGTTGACTCGTGCATGAGGACGAGTCTGCTGGATCTCTGGATCTGCTGCTATATACGGCTCAGAGTCCGCACGAGTCTGGATTTGCGAATCTGAGTCTGCTGTGGACTCGTGCATGACGA
Source organism: Trematomus bernacchii (assembly GCF_902827165.1). Taxonomy (NCBI): domain Eukaryota; kingdom Metazoa; phylum Chordata; class Actinopteri; order Perciformes; family Nototheniidae; genus Trematomus; species Trematomus bernacchii. The sequence goes on along the minus strand of NW_022987617.1, from coordinate 27,674 downwards.
CGAGTCTGCTGGATCTCTGGATCTGCTGCTATATGGTTACGGCTCCGAGTCCGCACGAGTCTGATCCGCTGTGTGTTGCAGCGAGTCAGGATTTGCGAATCTGCGAATCTGCGAATCTGCGAGTCTGCGAGTCTGCTGTTGATAGCGCGGGAGCCGGGTGCTGGAGGAGGGGCT
>NW_022987617.1:10000-22500 GCF_902827165.1 Trematomus bernacchii | reverse complement strand
AACGAGCTGCTCCATCCACACTAATGTTAAAATCTGAAGAAAGCCTCTTTACCAAGCTCCAAACAAAGTTAATTATCTCAAGAAGTGTAAAAGATATCAAAAATAAAAGCCAAGTTTGAATAGCTGAAGGTGTTGTGATCATTTGAAAGTTGGAATGAAGTGTCTAGCTGAAATTATGTGGAAGGAGTAGCATTTGGCGCAAAGTGTAGGAAAAGAGGATTTGAAGGCATCTCCCATTGACTTCAATGTTAAAAAAAGAGTTTAAAAAGCTGAATATTTCAAAAAGTATAAAATATTTTTAAAAAGTTGAAGGTTTCCCATCGATTCCTGAACAGGCTGAATAGTTTGATATTTGAATGGTTTCTGTAGCTGAAAGTAAGCTGAAGTTATGGAGAGCCAAAGTATGGTTGAAATAATAAGGGGAAGAATAAAGAAATTGAAGTACTATAGTGGAATGCTGTGGCACAGCATTCGCACTAATAATATTAAGCGGAAAGAATAAAGATTTGAAGTACTATAGTGGAATGCTGTGGCACAGCATTCGCACTAATTATTTTGTAATTGTAATGTTTTATTTTATTTCAACAGTGAGCTACAAAGACAATCAGATTATGAATGAACAGTATGACATTCATCAACATTGAAATATATTTTATTATCAAAATAATATTTAACTGTTATCAAAACTTAGTGCAACTGTAGAAGCTTGCTCTGTTCTCTTACTGAAATCATAACTTTTACCACGTTTTTTACAGACAATATTGAGAGATAAATAGCAGTTGTCACTAATAGCTTTGCCTTCAATACCTTAAATTAGAAAGCTGACAGTCATATTGCTTGTTAACATCTAAATGTAACCCTTTGCATGGAAAAAACCCTCAACTTCACTGATGTGTAGGTGATCTAGTATTTAGTATTGTTTAATGGAATGTATATCAGTGTATTAAAGTCAATACTTCATTTATTTAAACCAATATCTTTCTTGATTCTTTGTACAGTATGAAAAAAGAGTATTTGTACCTGTGCTGAAGTTCACTGCTGTGAGGAGTCCAGTTCTGTCTCTCACTCTCTGGTCCATCCTGTCTGCATCACCTGGAAACTTTAAACAAACAGATATATATGTAAAGAACCATGTGTACAAACAATATAACTTATTCTCTTCTGTTGAACATGTTGGATTGTGTATTGTCCGAGTCAGGGTTCTTTTTATTTTACTGTAACTTTGGAAGTTGTGTTACCAATGCTGTTGTGTTACTGTTTATTTGATACCAATTTGGTAATGCAATTAATAAAAACAACAACGTTTGGGTTCGTTCTTCAGATGACTGTGACGTTAACGTGTAAGCTCAATAATGAACTCCAGCTCAACCAACCATATTGTAATATCTAAGTAATCATCTTGAAATATGACATTAATAATTAATCTTATTGTGAGGTTGATTTCACATACACTACTTCGACGTTAGCTTGTCTACATACTTGAGCATAGCCAATTTAAATTAACCTTAGCGATGCATACAGTTCCTACCTACATAATAAAATATCTCTCTAAGTTACAAGGATGACCTTATTTTATCAACCTCAAACAGAAGCCTTTTGTTCTACAGTACTATCTCACTTAACGCTTAACACTTGTCTATTTCATTTTAACCTTTATATATACAGTCTATGGTTTTAAGTTAACTTGGAGGATACGATTAGCATCGTTAGCACCGATGTAGCTACCACTCGCTTACACGCTAACCCAAGCCTTAACATTCATTACGTAGCTGATTAAAATCATAAACACATAAATAAAGTACTCGAATTTCACTTACCGCAAAACGGCATTCATGCACCGTCTGTTTCAACCGCAGAGCGAGTCACAATAGTCCGATATATAAGCATGAAGAACAAACAAACACGGCCGGGATCAAGTTGTGTTCCCTGGATGAACTGACCAGGCAGAGTCCCTGTAGCTTCACGGACGGAGCAGCTAGCAGAGAGACAAAAAGCTAACAGCAGCAGTCACCTGACAGAGCTGTCACTCAATGTGACCACGCCCTCATTTATGCAAAAACTTTAAGACCTAATATAAATAAAAGGGTCGTGTTAGAAAACAATTCACTCACAGATCCATAATCATGAAGGTGGAATCTAACTATATTCATAATAATATTTATTGGATCCATAGGTAGAAACATGTTTTTTTAGGCTGTGAAATTGGACATTTTAACATGGGGCTCTATGGAAATTGCTCCTTTCTGCAGTCAGCGCCTATCGGCCAATATATGAACTGCAGTTTGTGGCACTTCCGCATTGGTGTCCCGGCTCTTCCCCAGAGTTTGCCGCTTGGGTTAGATGCGCGTTCATAATGCAGAGGGAAATAACTCTCAGAATAACGTTATTAGCACATTTTTACAACTTGAGGAACGAATGTTTTTAATAAGGGCTATACAAGTGTTCATACTGGGTAGTTTATTTAGTTTAAAAAAAAATTATCCAACGATTTACAGACCACTCTTTCCCCATGTAAGTCAATGGGAAAAAGTGTTTCCGGGCCTGGCAACCAAAAGGAAGTGTAGTACCGCCGTTTGGCCACCACGAATATTTTCATCTGAGTCCGGCGCACTTCCTGGGGGCTTGGCGCTCACACGTGAGCGTGCGGCGGTGCGTTCAGGGTCCTCAATAGATAATCGGTCCTTTCTGTTTCGACCCCCCACGGGCAAATCTTCCCTTTACGGGGAGTTTTGCGGCGGAGCGGGTCACCAGAGAGTATCACAGCTTTATAGCTGCGGCCCCACAGCTGAGGGCTTGCCCATTAACACAATGTTATGGGGAATGGAAACTCAGCTGTGTACTGACAAGGTGGATGGACAGGACGCTGAAACGGGGCTATTCACTCCAGTTTTGCAGCGTCCCACCTCCTTTTATGGGCATGCGAGAGGTAAATCTGTCTTCCCAGGAGGAGGTGGGTTTCCTCTCAGCAGAGATTCAGGCTCTGGTGCAGAAACAGGCTGTGTCTGTTGTGCATCCTCAGCACAGAGAAAAGGGTCTTTATTCCATGTATTTCCTGGTTCTCAAGAATACAGGGGAATTTAGACCTATTCTAGATCTCCGGGGCCTGAATCGTCATATTTCCTGCAGGAAATTCCGCATGTTAACTGTGAAACAGTTACTAGGGCTTGTGCAGCCAGGCGATTGGTTCACCACCATCGACCTGATATCATAAACCTGTTAATTTACGCATTCAAACGCTTTTTCTTTTACCAGCTGTATTCACCTTGCAGGTGCAGCTATGTGGCTTTTATCCTGGATAAAGTGTTTAAGTCATGGATGTTTAAAGTTTAACTTCTTCATATTTGACTAATATTAAAGTTCACTTTTCATTCAGGAAGTATGACGCTGCGCTGTCAGTACGCTTGTCCATGTTTGTGATTGGTAGAATGCTCCAAATACCACCCCTTTCATGTGAACGCGCACCTAACTACTGTAGATAGGACACGGCTGGCTTGAGCGATCCACTTGATAACCAGCGTCGTAGTACAGTTTAGTGAGAGCGCGTATGTTTTGGATTAGGCCAACTCAACTCAAACATATCCAGGTTAGGTTGAACCAGCTTCGTAGTACAGGCCTCTGGTAGTCCAGTTTTCGCGCGTTAGCATATTATGTCCATACTATAGTCCCTACACACTCTGCACAGGGTCAGTGGCGGAGTGGGGGGACATAGGGGGCACTTGCGTTCTCCCCGTGCTCTTTAGGGACTCAGGAGGGAGAGTGCATCGTGAACCCATACAGGGCTGCGGACTTTCCCTGTCTGCCTATGGGCAGACGCAGGGGAGTCCTCAGCACTATTTTTGAGCACACTTTCGGCCGCGGCCCGGACTTCTCCACGGTTACAACCGAGGGAGAGGTGAGTGAGGCGCAGTGGCTGCTAAAGCCGGTCAGGGACAGTGAGGTGGAACAGTGAGGTGGAACAGTGAGGTGGAACGGTGTGCTGGACGACAGTGCGTGCATACATCGGGGCTCCGCCCACTGTACCCATAGAGTCCAGTAGAGGGCGGAGCCTGTGAGAGATATAATGCCGGGTTACGTATTGTAACCCTTGTCATATTAACACAGGCGGAGCCCTCTACCTTGGGGGCACTGTCTGTCCTATACCGCTCGCTGAAGAGTGGTGTAGGATGGTGGTCAGGAGGCGAGGCCTCCTTTTATACGGAAGTGAGATGCACACCCATTCAGGTAGGCCCGCCCCGGGGCCGGCTACGTCTATAGAAATCTCAGTAGGTGAATGCTTGCATGATAAGGTAGTACCCATAGAGTCCAGTAGAGGGCTCCGCCTGTGTTAATATAACAAGGGTTACAATACGTAACCCGACGTTATAGCCTACTAACAATTTAAGTCATGTTTAATGATCTTGCACGTCACTAAAACATAGCTATTAAGAAAGCTATTTCATGAATGGCTAGATCTTGATAAATAACAATTATTTGTATTGTTTTGTGTTAAGATATTCAGGAGTTAAATTATTTAAAATTCACAGTCCTGAATGTGGGTTTGTGGTGAATGTGGGGATCTACAGGACACACATGTTCAGAGTAAAGGCTTTCACATTACTATAATTATATTTGTATTTAAATGTAGGCTACATTTTACACCACAACGGAACACAAAAGCAGGACCAACCATCATACATTGAATTCCTTGACTAACAAGAGAAAGATTAATTCATTTAAATAACTATTTAACAACAAATGGGCCGGTTCTAAAGGTTATTCAGTTAAGCCCGATGAGAGGGGATACAGCTGTGCACATGTCATCATTAACAGACGTCGTTTAAAAGTGACGTTTGAGTGAACGAGGACGTCCCAATTAATACCGAGGACTCCTCGTGTCTCCTCGTGTCTCTCGCTCGCATCTTACGGAGGCGGAGCTAAGACGCAAGGAAGAGATGCGAGTGAGGGAAAGGAGGAGTCGAGGAGGGGTATTGAGATGAGGCTACTGTGAAATGTACTTTGCACTTCAATGGAGTAATAAAAAGTTAAAATGGGCATTTTCTTTGTTTTTCTTTGTTGATTGAGCTGATTGTGTAGTTATGGTAAAATCCCAGTTAACTAGTCAGATTTACAATATATTATCGTATTATTTACATTTTTATATTTCCAGTAAATTACTGGCTACTGTGTTGCATTACTTACAGTAAATGTGTGAAAATACAGGTAATTACTGTAATTTATGTACAGCAAGGTACCATAATACCACAGCTCTGTACTGCTATATCACAGTAATTCCATGGGCATGGCAACTGTAAAGTCACAGTATTTAGTTGTACTTTTATTCTAATTTACTGTAAAATATCTACAGTAAATTACTGTGAAATTCATGCAACTAGTAGCCAGTAATTTACTGTAATTTTACAGCCAAACATTTTACAGTGTATAATATATTGATATTTATTTTGAAATATATTGTAACATTGTAGTTCTGCTATAATCCCCATGATTTAAAAATGTAACAGTAATCTGATTACATCTTCTTTTAATGTAAATGAGGAATTACAGTATCTTTTTTTTAATTCTGATGATGTAATCCTGTTAAATGTAATCTGTTACTCCCAAATCCTGCATACACTAACTTGTGTGGCCAAAGTGTTATGAAGATACCATAGACTGTATAATTAAGAACAGGACAGGTTTGAGAGTGTGGTATTTGATGCTTCGTTGACCTGTCCAAACTCTTACTTTGAAGGCGAAACATCCTTTTTCCTGTTTTAACCTGACACATCTGTGGCTGCATCCTGTCTCTGCTGCATCCTGTCTCTGCTGCATCCTGTCTCTGCTGCATCCTGTCTCTGCTGCATCCTGTCATCCTGTCTCTGCTGCATCCTGTCTCTGCTGCATCCTGTCATTCTGTCTCTGCTGCATCCTGTCTCTGCTGCATCCTGTCTCTGCTGCATCCTGTCTCTGCTGCATCCTGTCTCTGCTGCATCCTGTCATCCTGTCTCTGCTGCATCCTGTCATCCTGTCTCTGCTGCATCCTGTCATCCTGTCTCTGCTGCATCCTGTCTCTGCTGCATCCTGTCTCTGCTGCATCCTGTCTCTGCTGCATCCTGTCTCTGCTGCAGCCACACTGAACCTGAAATAAAAAGCTGCTTATGTATTGACAACATAAAGAGTTAATGATCATTTCTGAATTATTGTTTTTCTAATTTTATGACTACACTTTCCAAGAAATACTGAAGCAGAGAAAAGATGTGTTAACATTAAGAAAGCCTTAAACACCTTCCACCTGCAGCGCACTGCGTGTATGTGGCCCAACATTGTTTGCTGATCTTCAGTTTTTCAAAAATTCTCACAGAATAAATGGTTCCCTTTTTGAATATGTACTTGTAATGTTTGCCTGTAGGGCCTTCACTTCTCCAGTCCCACTATCAGCTCCAGTTATACAAATCCTCATAAACAGGAAGTAGAAACTGCTCAGTATTGTTTCCTATTTGGCTCTGTTTAAACCATAGACTGTATATATAAAGGTTTAAACTTACCTGTTTGAAATGTGTGAGCGAGAGAATCTCTAAAGAGACAGAGTCAACTTAGCTTAAAGTCCAAACAGGCAGGGACGATCACAGATCAGAATGCAGGTGAACAGATGTGGGTGAAGGTGAACTGCTTCTCACGTACTTTACTTAAGTACCATTTTTAGATACTTTGTACTTCTACTCCACTACAATTCAGAGGTAAATTGTGCACTACATGTATTTATACCTTTAGTTACTTCACAGATGTGGATGAATGATGTGAAATATAATCAAGTGTTAAATCAGACTTTAGTTCCACCTGGAGTAAATCCACAAGCCACAAGTATACAAAGTCATTCAAACTAGCTGCACCTTTACCAGCTTTGAGAACACTTTCATGATCAATCATTATAAAACATATCATATATATTATATCTGCACAATGACACACTTTTGTTACTTTAACTATATTTGGATGCTAATACTTTTCTACTTTTACTTGAGTAACAGTTTGTGCAGGACTTTTACTTTTACACAAGAACAAGATTTATGTGTTAATTATATATGTCTAAAAGTATAGTGTCTTTTTAAATGATGATATGTCTATGTATTTATAAAGTACATTGAAAAGCTGAAACATATTTGTTTGGATTAGTGGCATCCCCTGTAGTTAGTCTTTTAAGCTTTATTTCTTTATCTTAATTTTTTTTTTTTCAGTCAGACAACTCACGTGTTTCTTAAAGTAGGGTTTGAGAAACCGGCTCGAGATACACTTTTTGTTATATTCCATGGAATGCTCTTAACATCCCGATAGCAATGAATATCTTAAGTGCTTTGACAAAAAATCCATAAAAAAATGTCATCTGTGGAAGCTGTAATACTGTGTCCAGGGGGCAGGCGAGCAGCAGCAACATGAAACGCAGGCGCATGAACGCAGCAGCAGCATAAGCGTCGCGAGGCAGAGGCAGGCAGATCTGGCAGCTTAAATAGAGCGGCAAGTTAAGGAGAATGTGATTGGTTGGTTGTAAGAGGGACGAGGTGCTTCACGTGTTAAAGTGGACCTATCATGCTATATTTGAATAATATAGTGTAGGACCATACCTATATAAGGCATATTTATACTTTTTTTTCCTTCAAAATACCAAACAGATCATGCATTTTAGCCATGCCTCATTTTGCTCAATTTGACATTTTTTAGCTCTGTTTTTGCAAGGGCTGATTCTGTGAGAACAGCACCACCTACAGGCCTGGCATATGTACTACAGCGTCTCCAGCGCTTTCGAACGGCAATGCCGTGGCTGTCTCCTCCTGATTGGTGGAGTTGGCCCAATAGCCGTAGCGCCACTTTCCTGACGTCAGGAAAGTGTTCAAATCTGGATCAGTTTTTATCAGATCCGTTGCAGCCCCTTTTTTAGAGATTTGGGTATGGAGGAAAATAGAGAGGGTTGTGTTTTCTGACACTTGGTGAGTTCCCTGGAACACCGGGGACACATATTCATGTATAAAAGACATACAAAAGTGCATTTTGCATGATAGGTCCCCTTTAATGTATCATTGGTGCTCGAGTTGACTGCCTGAACTGGTTTCGCCCCATTTTTTAGTTTTCAATATTTTATTGTATTCATTCATTTTGTCTTGTGTCTTTTTTGCTTTTACTGAGTGAGTTATCTGTTGTGAATTAATTGTCACGATCTGTCTGTGTTGTGTTTTGTCTTGTCTTTTTCTGGTTTCCTGTTTTGTTTTGAAATGTTTTCCTCGTGTCTTCTCTGTTCCTTCTTCCTGTGTTTGCCTTCCTGTCTTAGTTTCCCTGGTGTGTCTGATTGTTTGATTGTGTTCACCTGTTGCCCTGGTGTTTCTGCCTCCCTTACCCCAGCTGTGTCTCGTCTTGTGATTACCCCTCTCTGTATTTAGTCTTGTCTCTTCCTGTGTTCCCCTGTCGGTTCATTGTTTGTTTCTCCTGTCTCCCACCATGTTGGTCACGGTCAGTTTTCTGTAGAACCTATGTGTTTCATGCCATGCTATTGTTAAGCTTTAAGAATAAAGCTCGTTTTTGTTTCAAGACCGTTTACCTTTTCTGATAGTCTGCATTTGGGTCCTACCCTTCCACGCATTCCTTACAGAATGAACCGACCAAATATGGACCCAGCGGATTTTGAAGATTTTAAGGTAGATCTGTTCGATCTAGACTTTACCCTTCAATGTTACTATGTCGAGTGGAGTGGAACCTCGTCAAGAAAGGACAAGGAGGCTATCCTCAAGAAGGCACAGATGGCGGTGTCTGACATGCCATGGCTGAGGAGCTCGTTGCCTGAATGGCTCAGAGTTTTTGCACGTAGCCCCGAGTGCCAGTCTCCATTCTCTGACCCTTTTTTGGGATCCCGTCTGGCGTTTGGAGGTCCACGGAGCCTCCAAAAGACCTCAAAGAAACGCAAGGTCAGGAAGCCAGCTCATAATCCAGTACCGGCCCACACAGCCATGGATCCGTGCACCAGTACTCGCCCACACAGCCATGCTTCCGTGTTCGATTACCTGGCTCACACAGTCAGGTTCCAGGCTTCTGTTCCATGCCCAGCAGCCAGGGTGCCTGCTCCAGTACCGGCCCACACAGTCATGGTTCCGTGCACCAGTACAGCCCCACACAGTCATGGTACCGTGCTCCAGTACCATCCCACACAGCCATGGTTCCGTGTTCCGGTTCCGTGCCCAGCAGCCAGGGTGCCTGCTCCAGTACCGGCCCACACAGCCATGGTTCCGGCCCCAGTTCTGGCCCCAGCAGCCATGGTTCCAGCCCCAGTTCTGGCCCCAGCAGCCATGGTTCCGGCCCCAGTTCTGGCCCCAGCAGCCATGGTTCCGGCCCCAGTTCCGGCCCCAGCAGCCATGGTTCCGGCCCCAGTTCCGGCCCCAGCAGCCATGGTTCCGGCCCCAGTTCCGGCCCCAGCAGCCATGGTTCCGGCTTCAGTTTCGGCTCCAGTACTGGCTCCCCGGCCGACGCCAGCCCCTCCGTGTCCTGTCGGTGGTCCAGCCGACTCCAGCACCTCGTGTCCTGTCGGTGGTCCGGCCGACTCCAGCACCTCGTGTCCTGTCGGTGGTCCGGCCGACTCCAGCACCCCGTCTCCTGTCGGTGGTCCCGGCCGACTCCAGCACCCTCGTGTCCTGTCGGTGGTCCGGCCGACTCCAGCACCTCGTGTCCTGTCGGTGGTCCGGCCGACTCCAGCACCTCGTGTCCTGTCGGTGGTCCGGCCGACTCCAGCACCCCGTCTCCTGTCGGTGGTCCGGCCGACTCCAGCACCTCGTGTCCTGTCGGTGGTCCGGCCGACTCCAGCACCTCGTGTCCTGTCGGTGGTCCGGCCGACTCCAGCACCTCGTGTCCTGTCGGTGGTCCGGCCGACTCCAGCACCTCGTGTCCTGTCGGTGGTCCGGCCGACTCCAGCACCCCGTGTCCTGTCGGTGGTCCGGCCGACTCCAGCACCTCGTGTCCTGTCGGTGGTCCGGCCGACTCCAGCACCTCGTGTCCTGTCGGTGGTCCGGCCGACTCCGGCCCCCCGTGTTTTGTCAGTGGTTCGGCCCACTCCAGCCCCTCGTGTTCTGTCGGTGGTCCGGCCGACTCCAGCACCCCGTGTCCTGTTGGCTCTATGGCCGACGCCTACCCCATGTCCTGTGATGTTGGAGGTCCCGCCGACTACTCTTCTGCCGGGGGTCCTGCCAACCCTATGTCCTGTGATGTTGGAGGTCCCGCCGACTACTCTCCTGCCGGGGGTCCTGCCAACCCTATGTCCTGTGATGTTGGAGGTCCCGCCGACTACTCTCCTGCCGGGGGTCCTGCCAACCCTATGTCCTGTGATGTTGGAGGTCCCGCCGACTGCTTTCCTGCCGGGGGTCTTGCCAACTCCATGTCCTGTCCTGTTGGGGGTCCCGCCGACACCTGTCCTGCCAGGGGTCCTGCCAAATCCATGTCCTGTCCTGTTGGGGGTCCCGCCGACACCTGTCCTGCCAGGGGTCCTGCCAACTCTGTGTCCTGTCCTGTTGGAGGTCCCGCCGACACCTGTTCCACCGGGGGTCCTGCCAACTCTGTGTCCTGTTCCGTTGGGGGTCCAGTCGACACCAGCCCATGTCATGTTCAGGACCCCGTCTACGCCTGTCCCGTCGGCTCCGGTTCCTGTCCGGCCGATACTGGTTCCTGCTCGTCCTCCGGAGCTGTCCCGTCGGCGCCTTCCTGCCCGGCCTCCGGAGCTGTCCCGTCGGCGCCTTCCTGCCCGTCCTCCGGAGTTGTCCGTCGGCGCCTTCCTGCCAGTCCTCCGGAGCTGTCTCGTCGACGCCTTCTTGTTCGCCCTCGAGCCCGGCCTCCTGAGTTCTCCAGCCGCGGTCTTCGCCCTCGGGCTCGGCCTCCTGATTCTTCCAGCCGCTGCCTTCGCCCTCGAGCCCGGTCCCCTGAGAGCCGCTGCCTTTGCTCTCATGCCCGGCCCCCTGAGTTCGCCCGCTGTGGCCGTCGCCCCTTTTTGGACTCTGCCTTGCCCCCGAGCCGTCCGCCCGGGACCCCTTTCGGGCCCGTCCTCCGGACCCCCTCCACCCACCCTTTTTGAAGTGTTAGACTATGTTTTTTGGGACGTCTGGGATCCGTCCCTTGAGGAGGGGGTTATGTCACGATCTGTCTGTGTTGTGTTTTGTCTTGTCTTTTTCTGGTTTCCTGTTTTGTTTTGAAATGTTTTCCTCGTGTCTTCTCTGTTCCTTCTTCCTGTGTTTGCCTTCCTGTCTTAGTTTCCCTGGTGTGTCTGATTGTTTGATTGTGTTCACCTGTTGCCCTGGTGTTTCTGCCTCCCTTACCCCAGCTGTGTCTCGTCTTGTGATTACCCCTCTCTGTATTTAGTCTTGTCTCTTCCTGTGTTCCCCTGTCGGTTCATTGTTTGTTTCTCCTGTCTCCCACCATGTTGGTCACGGTCAGTTTTCTGTAGAACCTATGTGTTTCATGCCATGCTATTGTTAAGCTTTAAGAATAAAGCTCGTTTTTGTTTCAAGACCGTTTACCTTTTCTGATAGTCTGCATTTGGGTCCTACCCTTCCACGCATTCCTTACTGATATAAACCTGAACATCAGCAGGAGAAGACTCTTTAAAGTAGAGACACTACATACTGATATACACCTGAACATCATCAGGAGAGGACTCTTTAAAGTAGAGACACTACATACTGATATACACCTGACCATCAGCAGGAGAGGACTCTTTAAAGTAGAGACACTACATACTGATATACACCCTGAACATCAAACAGGAGAGGACTCTTTAAAGTAGAGACACTACATACTGATATACACCTGAACATCAGCAGGAGAAGACTCTTTAAAGTAGAGACACTACATACTGATATAACACCTGAACATCATCAGGAGAGGACTCTTTAAAGTAGAGACACTACATACCTGATAACACCTGACCATCAGCAGGAGAGGACTCTTTAAAGTAGAGACACTACATACTGATATAACAACCTGAACATCAACAGGAGAGGACTCTTAAAGTAGAGACACTACATACTGATATACACCTGAACATCAGCAGGAGAGACTCTTTGAAAGTAGAGGACACTACATACTGATATACACCTGAACATCAGCAGGAGAGGGACTCTTTAAAGTAGAGACACTACATACTGATATACACCTGAACATCAGCAGGAGAGGACTCTTTAAAGTAGAGACACTACATACTGATATAAACCTGAACATCAGCAGGAGAGGACTCTTTAAAAGTAGAGACACTACATACTGATATACACCTGAACATCAGCAGGAGAGGACTCTTAAAGTAGAGACACTACATACTGATATAACACCTGAACATCAGCAGGAGAGGACTCTTTAAAGTAGAGACACTACATACTGATATAACACCTGAACATCAGCAGGAGAGGACTCTTTAAAGTAGAGACACTACATACTGATATACACCTGAACATCAGCAGGAGAGGACTCTTTAAAGTAGAGACCACTACATACTGATATACACCTGA
>NW_022987617.1:0-7500 GCF_902827165.1 Trematomus bernacchii | reverse complement strand
CACACACACACACACACACACACACTCACAGAAACATCATGTCCTCACAGAGTTAGTTACTTTAGCGGGTCAGATGAAACTCACTCAATGATTTCATTTCTCTGTGATTCTCTGCTGACGGTGCTGTGACCTCTGACCTCTGACCTCTGACCTCCACACTAGCTCTGAAGTTATGTATAAATCATATATATATATCTACATAAAGCATTATAAATCAACTGAGAGGAGCGTCTGGAGAACAGAACACATTTCAGCCCAAATAAACCTCACAATTAACAGATAAAACGTATATTTATTAAAAACCATATGATATGTCTTAGGTAAAGTGGGCGAGCCTCGCTGCGGCAGCTGGACGCGTGTAGGGACATTCAGAATAAAGAGAAACCCTACGAGGTGTTGAGGAATCGTTGATCAGCTGTTGGACTGTGAGGAGTTATTACTGAGGTTCACCTGAAGGACACCACACATCAGAAACACCTTCATATCAGTAAGATAGAACAGATATATAACATATAACTAATATGTAATACATATATAATAATCACTCCTCTCTGGAGATCTGCAGTTCTTCAGATTGTGTAATGAAATAAAGGCTCAGTGTGACATCTGATCCTGAAGTGCTGAGTCACCGTCTGAACACAGAGATCCCAAACGCTTCATCAGAGAGACCTCAAACGCCTCATCACAGAGACCTCAAACGCCTCATCACAGAGACCTTAAACGCCTCATCAGAGAGACCTTAAACGCCTCATCAGAGAGACCTTAAACGCCTCATCACAGAGACCTCAAACGCCTCATCACAGAGACCTTAAACACCTCATCACAGAGACCTTAAACGCCTCATCAGAGACCTTAAACGCCTCATCACAGAGACCTTAAACGCCTCATCACAGAGACCTTAAACGCCTCATCACAGAGACCTTAAACGCCTCATCAGAGAGACCTTAAACGCCTCATCAGAGAGACCTTAAACGCCTCATCACAGAGACCTTAAACACCTCATCACAGAGACCTTAAACGCCTCATCAGACAGACCTTAAACGCCTCATCAGAGAGACCTTAAACGCCTCATCACAGAGACCTCAAACGCCTCATCACAGAGACCTTAAACACCTCATCACAGAGACCTTAAACGCCTCATCAGAGACCTTAAACGCCTCATCACAGAGACCTTAAACGCCTCATCAGAGACCTTAAACGCCTCATCAGAGAGACCTTAAACGCCTCATCAGAGAGACCTTAAACGCCTCATCACAGAGACCTTAAAACACCTCATCACAGAGACCTTAAACGCCTCATCAGACAGACCTTAAACGCCTCATCAGAGAGACCTTAAACGCCTCATCAGAGACCTTAAACGCCTCATCAGAGAGACCTTAAACGCCTCATCAGAGACCTTAAACGCCTCATCAGAGAGACCTTAAACGCCTCATCAGAGAGACCTTAAACGCCTCATCAGAGAGACCTTAAACGCCTCATCACAGAGACCTTAAACGCCTCATCACAGAGACCTTAAACGCCTCATCAGAGATACCTTAAACGCCTCATCAGAGAGACCTTAAACGCCTCATCACAGAGACCTTAAACGCCTCATCAGAGAGACCTTAAACGCCTCATCACAGAGACCTTAAACGCCTCATCACAGAGACCTTAAACGCCTCATCACAGAGACCTTAAACGCCTCATCAGAGAGACCTTAAACGCCTCATCACAGAGACCTTAAACGCCTCATCACAGAGACCTTAAACGCCTCATCAGAGAGACCTTAAACGCCTCATCACAGAGACCTTAAACGCCTCATCAGAGAGACCTTAAACGCCTCATCACAGAGACCTTAAACGCCTCATCACAGAGACCTTAAACGCCTCATCAGAGAGACCTTAAACGCCTCATCAGACAGACCTTAAACGCCTCATCAGACAGACCTTAAACGCCTCATCACAGAGACCTTAAACGCATGTTTCGATGTGCGCTCCCTCTCTCACCTGTTCATCTGTTCACCTGTTCACCTGTCCCCCCACTCACCTGTTTCCTTGTTCCTGCAGGTGACCTCTGACCTCTGATCATGACTCATCATTTCTCTGAGGATCCTGCTGCCATCAGTCATTCTGCAGTGAGTCTCTGATGAACACATGCATCTGAACACTCAAACACACCACGATGCATTCAGGTACTGACTTAGTGAAGGTGTGTTCAGGGACTGACATGGTGCGTTCAGGGACTGACACGGTGCGTTCAGGGACTGACATGGTAAGTTCAGGGACTGATATGGTGCGTTCAGGGACTGACATAGTAATGATGTGTTCAGGTACTGACATAGTGCGTTCAGGGACTGGCATGGTGCATTCAGGGGACTGATATGGTGCGTTCAGGGACTGACATGGTGTGTTCAGGGACTGACATGGTGCATTCAGGGGACTGATATGGTGCGTTCAGGGACTGACATGGTGTGTTCAGGGACTGACATGGTGCGTTCAGGGACTGACAAGGTGTGTTCAGGGACTGACATGGTGCGTTCAGGGACTGACATGGTGCGCTCAGGGACTGACATGGTGGTGGTGTGTTCAGGGACTGACATGGTGGTGGTGCGTTCAGGGACGGACATGGTGCGTTCAAGGACTGACCTTGTGCGTTCAGGGACTGGCATGGTGCGTTCAGGGACTGACATGGTGCGTTCAGGGACTGACATGGTGGTGGTGCATTCAGGGACTGATATGGTGCGCTCAGGGACTGACATGGTGCGTTCAGGGACATGTTGATGGTGCGTTCAGGGACTGACATGGTGCGTTCAAGGACTGACCTTGTGCGTTCAGGGACTGACATGGTGCGTTCAGGGACTGATATGGTGCGCTCAGGGACTGACATGGTGCGTTCAGGGACTGACATGGTGCGTTCAAGGACTGACCTTGTGCGTTCAGGGACTGACATGGTGCGTTCAGGGACTGATATGGTGCGCTCAGGGACTGACATGGTGCGTTCAGGGACATGTTGATGGTGTGTTCAGGCTCTCTCCTCTCTCCAGGCTCCGCGGCGCCTCAGTGAGGATGAAGAGGAGGATGAAGACCTGAACAGGGTGTTGGGAGTTCGTGTTTTCCAGCAGATCCTGAACCCAGCAGCCCTCAGAGCTCCAGAGAAACACCGTGTGATCGACGAGCAGGAAGTGGAGGGTGAGACACCAACGTTTACTTTATTCATATTATTATTACCATCTCAAGTAACGAGTTCAGTTTAGAGGTACTAAACAGAAAATAGGGGGGGGGGGGTCAGTCGTTGAATGCAGTGTTGAACAGGTGGGTTTTGAGTGATGTTTTGAATGCTGTGAGGGAGGAAGAATCTCTGATGGATTGGGGTAGTGAGTTCCAGAGGGTGGGTGCAGCAACGGAGAAGGCTCTGCCGCCCCAGGACTTGAGGTTGGTCCGGGTGGGGGGGGGGCAGGAGGTTGGCAGTAGCAGAGTGGAGGGAGCGAGTGGGAGTGTGTCTGTGGAGGAGGTCAGTCAGGTAGGATGGGGCCAGGTTATGGGGGGCTTTGTACGTCATCAGGAGGATTTTGTACTGAATTCTCTGGGGGATGGGGAGCCAGTGGAGCTTGATGAGGACGGGGGTGATGTGTTCACGGATTCGGGTGTGGGTGAGTAGACGGCCGGCGGAGTTCTGGATGTATTGAAGTTTGTTGAGGATTTTTGCAGGTGAACCATAGAGGAGGCTGTTGTCCAGACGGGAGGTGATGAAGGCGTGGATGAGGGTTTCGGCAGCAGTGGGGGAGAGGGATGGACGTAGACGGGCGATGTTTTTGAGGTGGAAGAAGGCTGTCTCTGTGATCTGTTTGATGTATTTGTTGTAGGAGAGGGTTTGGTCAAATATGATGCCTAGGTTCCGGA
Source organism: Trematomus bernacchii (assembly GCF_902827165.1). Taxonomy (NCBI): domain Eukaryota; kingdom Metazoa; phylum Chordata; class Actinopteri; order Perciformes; family Nototheniidae; genus Trematomus; species Trematomus bernacchii. The sequence goes on along the minus strand of NW_022987617.1, from coordinate 3,622 downwards.
TGTGAGGGGAGGTTCGGACTGGGAAGCCGTCTATGTTGAGGGTGAAGTTATGGAAAGGTGTGGTGAGCTTTTTTGGTCCAATGATTATTATCTCAGATTTATCGCAGTTGAGTTTCAGGAAGTTGAGTTGGAGCCAGGATTTTATTTCAGTGATGCAGTTTGTCAGGATGGAGTGGGTAGCAGTGGAGATGGACTTGGTGGAGAGGAGGAGCTGGATGTCGTCGGCAAAGCAGTGGAGATGAAGAGGAGGGACTTGTACTTTACTTGAGTATTTCATGATCTGCTACTGTGTACTTCTACTCCTCTACAGTTCAGAGGTACATGGTGCACTTTTACTCCACTACATGCATTTAATACCTTTAGTTACTACAGATGTGGATGAATGATGTGAAATATAATCAAGTGTTAAATCAGACTTTAGTTCCACCTGGAGTAAATCCACAAGCTACCCTGCAGTATACAAAGTCATTCAAACTAGCTGCACCTTTACCAGCTTTGAGAACACTTTCATGATCAATCATTATAAAACATATCATATATATTATTCTGAAATGGACCAATCTGCACAATGACTTTTACTGTCGCTACTTTCACTATATTTTGATGAGAATACTTTTCTACTTTACTTGAGGAACATTTTGAATGCAGGACTTTTACTGTAACAGAGTATTCCTACACTCTGGTACTTCTACTTTTACTCAAGTACAAGATCTGAGTACTTCTACTTTTACTCAAGTACAAGATCTGAGTACTTCTACTTTTACTCAAGTACAAGATCTGAGTACTTCTACTTTTACTCAAGTACAAGATCTGAGTACTTCTACTTTTACTCAAGTACAAGATCTGAGTACTTCTACTTTTACTCAAGTACAAGATCTGAGTACTTCTACTTTTACTCAAGTACAAGATCTGAGTACTTCTACTTTTACTCAAGTACAATCTGAGTACTTCTACTTTTACTCAAGTACAAGAACTGAGTACTTCTACTTTTACTCAAGTACAAGATCTGAAGTAGCTTCTACTTTTACTGCAAGTAACAAGATCCTGAAGTACTTCTACTGTTCTACTTACGGCAAAGTAACAACCGATCTGAGTACTTCTACATTTTAACTCAAGTACAAGACTCTGAGTAGCTTCTACTTTTACTTACAAGTACAAAGACCTGAGTACTTTATCTTTATCTCAATAAAGAATCTGAGTTACTTCTACTTGTAACTCAAGTTAACAAGAACTGAGTAATTCTACTTTTAGCTCAGTAGGCAAGAACTGAGTACTTCCTACTATTTACGCAAGTAAAGAACCGTGAGTGACTGTCTACTTTTACTCAAGTACAAGATCTGAGTACTTCTACTTTTACTCAAGTACAAGATCTGAGTACTTCTACTTTTACTCAAGTACAAGATCTGAGTACTTCTACTTTTACTCAAGTACAAGATCTGAGTACTTCTACTTTTACTCAAGTACAAGATCTGAGTACTTCTACTTTTACTCAAGTACAAGATCTGAGTACTTCTACTTTTACTCAAGTACAAGAACTGAGTACTTCTACTTTTACTCAAGTACAAGGACCTGAGTACTTCTACTTTTACTCAAGTAAAGACCTGAGTACTTCTACTTTTACTCAAGTACAAGACTGAGTACTTCTACTTTACTCAAGTACAAGACCTGAGTACTTCTACTTTTACTCAGTACAAGACCTGAGTACTTCTACTTTTACTCAAGTACAAGACTGAGTACTTCTACTTTTACTCAAGTAACAAGACCTGAGTACTTCTACTTTTACTCAAGTACAAGACCTGAGTACTTCTACTTTTACTCAAGTACAAGACCGTGAGTACTTACTTTTACTCAAGTACAAGACTGAGTACTTCTACTTTTACTCAAGTACAAGACCTGAGTACTTCTTACTTTTACTCAAGTACAAGACACTCGAGTACTTCTACTTTTACTCAAGTAACAAGACCTGAGTACTTCTACTTTACTAAAGTACACGATCTGAGTACTTCTACTTTTACTCACAGTACAAGGACCTGATGTACATTCTACTTTACCTCAAGTACAGATATGAGTAGTACTTCTACTACTCAAGTACATAACGGAATACTTACTTTTACTCAAGTACAAGACCTGAGTACTTCTACTTTACTCAAGTACAGAACTGAGTACTTCTACTTTTACTCAAGTACAAGATCTGAGTACTTCTACTTTAAACTCAAGTACCAGATCTGAGTACTTCTACTTTTACTCAAGTACAAGATCTGGAGTACTTCTACTTTTACTCAAGTACAAGATCTGAGTACTTCTACTTTTACTCAAGTACAAGATCTGAGTACTTCTACTTTTACTCAAGTACAAGATCTGAGTACTTCTACTTTTACTCAAGTACCAGATCTGAGTACTTCTACTTTTACTAAAGATCTGAGTACTTCTACTTTTACTCAAGTAAAAAAAATTGATGGTGTTGATCTCCTGTGATCTCTTCCTGCAGATCACCGTCTCTTCTCTCCTCACGTCCTCCAGCCACTGGCCAGGAGGAGGACCAATGAGGGCCGGCGAGGCTCCGTCCCCGCGGCAACCATCGAAGAGGACGGGGAGGAAGAGGAGTGTGAGGAAGATGGAGAGGAGCCCTGCAGGTCAGGAGGTTTAAATATAATCAGGTTCATATTGTCTGTGACCCCCCGCCACCACCTGACCTGTAGCTCCCCCCCACAGTGACCCGCCCACTGGCTCGTCCAATCACAACGGCCGCATAATGGCGAGCGCTGACGACGAAGAGGAGGCTGAGACGCTGATGTCGGTCGACCTGGACGACATGAAGAGTCAGTAAACCCTGTTTATTACACAAACAAATAATATCTACAAATCCAGACCATAATGCTGACTCATGTCAGGGTTCAGGACTCATAATGCTGACTCATGTCAGGGTTCAGGACTCATAATGCTGACTCATGTCAGCGTTTAGGACTCATAATGCTGACTCAGGGTTTAGGACTCATAATGCTGACTCATGTCAGGGTTTAGGACTCATAATGCTGACTCATGTCAGGGTTCAGGACTCATAATGCTGACTCAGGGTTTAGGACTCATAATGCTGACTCATGTCAGGGTTTAGGACTCATAATGCTGACTCATGTCAGGGTTCAGGTCTCATAATGCTGACTCAGGGTTTAGGACTCATAATGCTGACTCATGTCAGGGTTTAGGACTCATAATGCTGACTCATGTCAGGGTTTAGGACTCATAATGCTGACTCATGTCAGGGTTCAGGACTCATAATGCTGACTCATGTCAGGGTTCAGGTCTCATAATGCTGATTCATGTCAGGGTTTAGGACTCATAATGCTGACTCAGGGTTTAGGACTCATAATGCTGACTCAGGGTTTAGGACTCATAATGCTGACTCATGAACAGGTAGTTGAACCTGTCTCTGCGATGTGTTTCTGGACTGAGGAATGTTCTTCATCATGAAGAAGCTCTCTGTCATTTCTTGGACTTCATCTTGTGACCTGAGCACAAAGCTGCCCACCGCCTCTATCCATTGTTCCTGTGTGTGTGTGTGTGTGTGTGTGTGTGTGTGTGTGTGTGTGTGGGGCGTGGTGCGTGCGTGCAGCGGTGCGTGCGT
>NW_022987616.1:7804616-7987816 GCF_902827165.1 Trematomus bernacchii | reverse complement strand
ACGATGAGTTCAGCGGCACCTCTCAGCATCCATTTGACATCAAACTCTAAAAATAATAAAAATAGTTTTAAGCTGTTTGATCTTTTATGGGGTTAATCATCTTTTATATTTTTACAGAAAGTGACAATGAAATAAAGAAAGAAAGCCTGTAAGACTTAAAATAAGGTTTATGATGCTTACTTTTATTGTTCGTATGTTTTCAATCACTTTTCAAATTGGTGACATGGTGGCTTGTCTCCTCTCTTACTGTCAAAGATCCCGGTGCCCAAAGAAGACCATCATTGGTTAGTGTTACCTCCAAAGTGCCTTCTGATGTTAAGACATGTTTATTGCAATGTTCAACAGTGCAAATGAAAGGACAAAGCTGGCATTAGTTAAGTTAAATATTTGTGTCTGACTTCTTCTTCTTGCTCTGATAAGACTTGTTATTAATGATGTGATCACTTAAGAGCTGCTCTGAAATGTAAACTCAACTGTTAAAGCAAGTGGGTGGATTTCAACGAGGTGCAACTGTTACCTGTCTTCACCTTATGCTCTATAACATTACAGAGGCAATGAGTTGGCACCATGTCAATCCCCAAAAGGAGATGAGGTTCAATATTTGGTTTAGTTTACAAGTATACCGTGCACTAACAAGTACAACTACTGAACATGCAGTATATTCAACGTTGTACCCCTCTCAGATTCTCCAACATTGAACAACCTGTAAAGTATAACATTCAATTGGGAGAAGATATGAAAGTGCGTCCAGAGGTCTGGTCACATATCGAAGCTAACACGTGGGACTCTCTCTTCGTGAAAGAGTTGGCAGTGGCAGTTTGGGGCACGAAGACGCTTCGGGAAAGGAGCCAGGGAAGCAGTGCCCGAAGTCCACCCGGCAGCCTTTAACCCCAAAGAAGCTCACATCTGTGAAAGGTATGGCAATCTAAGAGCACTAATTTCCATTCCATTTATTTAAGAGACATAACATACAAACTCAGTAGTATACAAAGCTCTATAAATAAGACTGTTCGTTTTAATTGAAATGTCACTAGTGGAGATGACAGGTGGCCACATTGTGATTAATCTCAGAGTGTTATGAATGATACAACAATTACTTAAAAAGGACACCATTTGCAAACTTTCAGGATCATTTGTATTTAGTGTCTCATTGAGGGTGGTTCGTTTTGGGGTTTTTCTTTCCTGTAGTGTGTTATATAGGTTCTTGTGTAAACAATATTTAACAAGAAATTAGCACATTAGGGCCCCTTAAAGAGGAACAATTAAACATGAAAAAGGAGAAAATGAGTCCAGGGGAAAGAGAGACACCGGACAGTTTTACCATGATGACGGCTCATTACTCATTTAGCATTGTAATCCCTCTCATACAGGTTTGGGAAGTTGCATGGATACATTCCATCAGCGGACTTCACAAGGAGACATTTTTGTTCAAGATCATCAACTGGAACCAAGTGGATCAAGGTACCTTCATTTCCCCTAAAGATATGAGGCACAAAACCATAACCCTGTGGAAGGGGGAAGGACCTAGTCTGTGTGTCCAAAGGTTTGAAGAACATGGCCATTTCTGCTCCTGCTTCTGAGCTCAATGATATTATCTGCTCCATCTCCCCAGAGCGTCCATCTGTCAGACTTACACAATAATCATTGCGTCTTTTGGCGCGGGTATAGTTTTTACTTGTGTAGACCAAACCCTTGTGTGTCATTCTGTTGTGAAGAAGAATTGTAATCGGTGGTTCTATCAATGCTGTGAGGAAGGCATTCCTTTCGTGTTGTGTGAGGTGTTTGATCTTTCCATCATCCAAAACTGTTGTGTCCTGGTAGCGTATACATTTCTGTATTTCTCTGTGTTGTACCACAACACAGAGAAATACTGATAGAAATGTGTGTGTAGTTGTTGATACATTGCTGACAGAGGGAACTACATTTGAATACAGATTTAAGAAATATCAGTCTTTGAGCATGTAATAAGCATGTTTAGTTTTGACTATATTACAACTATATTATAATAAAATAATATAGTATTTATATTATTGAATTGATTATTATTATTAGTAGTAGAAGTAGTTTATTTGCATTAATTATATTTTAATCTTTTTGAGGCTAGTATTTTCACTATATTCATTCTGTAGTGCACTATTAAGATCAGAACATATCTTAAGTCTGCTTGAATGATGGATTTCTTGTCTGCATTGGTCCAGGAGATCATCAACCTCCCAAAGATGCCACTACAAAAACCTGCTCTGGAGATGTTGTAATTTCTCCACAAAAGTGAGTTACAGGAACTGTACCCAAATCTCTGGATTGCCCTCGGCATTGCAGTAACTCTTCCTGTTACAGTTGCGTCTGCTGAGAGAAGCTTTTCCAAACTGAAGCTTATGAAGACGTACCTCCGGTCGTCAATGGCACAAGAACGCTTAAGTGGCCTGGCTATCATAAGCATCAACGCACAGTTGGCACAGCAGCTGCCATACGATGACCTTGTCGATGACTTTGCATGCAGGAAATGCAGACGTATTCACCTGTAAACGCATACTGAACGACATACATGCACATTTACCATTTACCTCACTGTATAAAAAAGTAACTGTTGATAAGAATTATATTTGCAAAGTACTTTGTTTCCCACATTTTTTTCACTCCTGTCGGTGGGGGGGCTCATCTCACAATGTCGCTTGGGGCCCCAAGTTGGCCAGAGACGTCCCTGACTGAGGACCTGACATGGACTCATCACCGAGGACCTGACATGGACTCATCACCGAGGACCTGACATGGACTCATCACCGAGGACCTGACATGGACTCATCACCGAGGACCTGACATGGACTCATCACCGAGGACCTGACATGGACTCATCACCGAGGACCTGACATGGACTCATCACCGAGGACCTGACATGGACTCATCACCGAGGACCTGACATGGACTCATCACCGAGGACCCGACATGGACTCATCACCGAGGACCCGACATGGACTCATCACCGAGGACCCGACATGGACTCATCACCGAGGACCTGACATGGACTCATCACCGAGGACCCGACATGGAGTCATCACCGAGGACCCGACATGGACTCATCACCGAGGACCCGACATGGACTCATCACCGAGGACCCGACATGGACTCATCACCGAGGACCCGACATGGACTCATCACCGAGGACCTGACATGGACTCATCACCGAGGACCTGACATGGACTCATCACCGAGGACCTGACATGGACTCATCACCGAGGACCCGACATGGACTCATCACCGAGGACCTGACATGGACTCATCACACAAACACCATCACCAAAACAGCTCGACAGCGGCTCTTCTTCCTCCACAGGCTAAGGAGGTTCAACATGGACTCCAGGATACTCTGCAACTTCTACGGAGTATCCTGACTGGTAACAATAATAAGCCATAAACCACAATGGGCTCTGATTATGAACCAATAAACCAATATTAAACAAGTCTCTGCTTTGTTGTTATACATATCAAATAGAGCCGCACTAACCCTGTCTGACGCAGCGATGAGATGAAACTGATACTGCCAGTTGCAAGTCTGTAGCAAGGATGTTTGCAGAGTGAAGTCCTACACTGCCCTCTGTTGGTGAAGCTGCGCCACTCTCAGTCCTACGGTGACAAAAAACCACCTTCAACTGAAACAAAGTTAAACAAAAATCCATGTTGGTTCTTAAACAGTGTGAACAATTGGCAAATGCTAAGCTAAGCTAAACATTGAAGGATAAACACTGGCAATTAAACAGCAGCAGTTGAACCTACAAAAGGTGGGGGGTAAAACAATTCACCATGCTGCACACAAACAATTCATTTGAATGTTTTGGACCTATTCACCACAGCAGGTGTGGGTAATTAACAAATCACTGGTATCCTGGACAAACAGAGGCCGTTTCTCAATCGCGAGGATGCTTGCTTGGTAGCACATGTCTTCCGAGTCACTTCCTTCAGAAGCTGGCAAGAATCCTTCCTGGCATTCGGAAAACGAAGAGTGGAACAGGCTAGCAAGTGTGCAGGTGTGCGTCATATGATTCTGTTTTCTTCTAGTTTGTATCTTGTTGGTCGAATGCACTTATTGTAAGTCGCTTTGGATAAAAGCGTCAGCTAAATGTAATGTAATGTAATGCAATGTAGTGCCTACCTGTACCACCAACCATGACTCAGCAAAGAGGGAACAAAGGCCCACAGGTGCCTTTTATAGCAGAACCTGATTGGGGGAGGAGTCTGGATCTGCGTTCAACAACACTGCCCTGTTGTGGAGTGTTATGGGTAACAGCAGATCCAGACTACACACTGCACCACAGTGTGAAAGTGTTATCATTGTGCACTTCCTGCCATTCCTGCCTAAGCGTGCATGAGGTGATTTGCTTGACAGTTTATGTTTGAATAATAATAGTAATATATTGTATGTATTTATGTATTGGGGCAGCGATGGAGAATACTCCAGTTGACCCCTCCGTGCAGTTTCAATGCAGGTACTGTCTATTTTCTGTCACAGTTATCATCGTATCTCTGTGAGCTTCCAGCTTTTGGTTTTTAATATCGGAGACAACACACACAGAACCAGGGACCCTGTTGCTACATCGGCCTCGGTGAAGGAAGGTAGAGATGGCTTGAAATGAGGAGTCAAAGGGATTAAATGAGACAGACCTGGGTACAGCTCTTTTCCTTGTAATTGGTCAGCAGCTTGGACCAGTCCATTGAGCACAGACATGATGCTTTCACTGGAGAGGAGGAGGAGGGTAACCTTTATCAACTGACAGCTGTTAGTGCAGTGGCTGTGAAGAATGATGTCTGTTATCTCATGAACCCTATCACTCAAGGTCATTCGGAGTCAATGGCTGTGTGACACTGAGATGACCAACCAGTGAAGCATGGTGTCTGGAGCAGACACTTCAAACAACCCAAAGGTCACTGAATTACAATTCATCAATGTTATTTTATAAATGCTTTTGTTTAACATCAGTCAAATCATTATGATGCATGGTTACCATACTGAAAAGACAACTGAACCTGTGATCCACTCGACATATGACATTGGCAACACTGAGACACATTTGTATTAGCTAGTTTCATTTGTTTGATCAACATAGTGTTCCAGGAGAGGGTTTGACCAAAGATGACACCAGCATAATTGATGTATGTGGAATCAGGAACAGTTGAGACATCCTTGATTGATAGAAACATGTTTGCAAATGTAGGAATCAATGTTCAAAGCTTCATGAAGTGATGTTTGACCACAAGATGGCAGAAAGAGGCCTGATAGATCATCAATGTATCAATGATATCCAACCCATTAGCATATAACTCCCTGTATCCAGCAGACAGAGAAATGTCTGTGTTACGCTGGACTATTGGTTGTGCTGTGTTACATGACCTGATAGTGACAGTAGAGAACCAGGAGAAAGAGGACAGAGACATGCACACATGCAGAAAGGTAGGAACACTGCATCTCCTGGCGTCTCAACCACAGAAGGACCCGGTAGGGAGCTTCTTGCTTTCAAATGACTGCATATTCATTATCTCCAGGTTTATAGAAGTGGTGCACTGAAGCTCACAGTCTGTTATGAAGAGTGTGAAAGCTGTGGAGCTGCTGAGCTGTTACTACACTTTCCAAGTCTATCGTCAGCATTTAACCCTTTGCTGTTTCCATTAGTCATCTGATTCAGTGTTTTTGTAAAACAGAATGAAACAGATATTCAATTTCACATTGAATTGAGTTAGAACAGCTGACCTGGAGCTAGCAGAGTGTGATTCTCTTCATGTATTGAGAACAGGAATCATCTGTCCTCTTCCCATCACAGCAGATATCAATCTACAGACCTAATGTAGGACGCAGCGCAATGCACCTTTAAATCATTTCTCAGTCCTTTAGTATTTCCAGTGTGTAATGTTAAATAATAGATTACAGCTATTTGAATTATTCACTGTTAGCTTGACATGGCTGTTCAGTTTGAGAGCAGTCGGTTAAGCTGCTCCGTGGTTATGACCTGATTTAGTTTATTTGATTGTAAAATAATGCATCTCTTTGTAAACACAGCACACATTTGTGTTTTCTCTTCACACTAAGGACACACAGATCTCAGCATTCATTGCAAATGTGAAAATGATAACATATTTATATGAATGTGACAGGTAGTCAATTAGCTTTGGTGAAATGCACTGTTGTTATTAAATGTGACTCTGGTACAGTTCATCTCATAATATGATAAATGAACAGTTCTTCCTGAAGCTGGATAATAAATCCACTCAAATAAACTCAGCAAGATCAGCGAAGATGAATCTGCGTTACAACTTTAACTAACATTGCCTTGTTAAACTGAATGAAAATATGCTTCAAAGAGACACAGTTACAGACATCTTAGGCTAGAGGAGACCAAAGTGAACTTTAGATTTGAAAAGATGCATTTCATTTGGTCAGAGGGTGGACAGGGTGAAGGACCTGAAGAGACAAACATGGATTGGTTTCAATAGCAAACATTTATTCAAATCCTTTGGACAACACAATGTTTGACATCTACCCTGATCAACGTGCTCTGAATGCTCAGTGCTAGCTTGAAGTTACACATGGTCACGTTGTGTTATACAAAAACGTAACCATTGAGCTTTGAAATGTTTGAACTCAGATGATGGTAAGTGCCGCATAGAAATCAAACAGCTGATCACAGTATCAGAAAACTTTAATGATTGATCCAGGGACAACACAAGAGGCTACACATGCAGAGAGCATCCATCCACAGCTCGACATATTCATCTACATTTCTACCCACGTGTACATCACTCTTTGATTTCAAATCAGACAGTTCTCTTAAACAATACCATATCATTGTTCACGTCATATCTGCTCTTTTCCTATCCAATCCATACTTTATATAAGATATGTTATTCTGGTGGCTTTCTTGATGTTTCTCTGTGGCATCCTAGGTGCAGTATGGACAGTATAAGGCTTTGACCTGTACTGTGCACACTACATCGTGTCAGATCCGCCTCATAAAGAAGTCTGTTACAGGCTCACATACACAGTACCATCTGCTGCACATAAACAGTCAGTCTTGTCCTGTAAAGATTTAGATGATTCTTGAATAAATGAGTGCTGTATTGTTTCAGAGGGTAGCTGTTATGTATTGCACATCATAAGACATTGTTAGTCACAAATGTGGTCCTCTTTGAGACTTTGAAAATGTTGCTCTAACCCTACTTGGCATTGCTCCCCCGCCCCCCCCCCCCCCCCGTCCTCTCATTGCTCCCCCAAATCACCTGTGTTTCATTAACCATGTTTGAAACACTTCTCTCAGCGGCTGACGTGAAGCTGAATCTGAGCGACTAATGCACTGCAGAGCTCTTAATATAGAAAGTGAACTCTGCAGAAACACACACTCATTCAAATGTTTCCTTGACTCTTTATCTGTTCCCCTCATGCAGACGCTTCTAAGAATGGATGTCAGTTTATTGGCTCGTCGTCGTCGTCCAACATAAACACACCGCCCACTATCTGAAGATATAATTGTTCATTATGTAAGACAGGCTGAGACGACTTCCTCTCTAAACTACTACTGTGGACGCTTGTGGATTAAAAAGTGATGTTTTAATACAAAGAAAGTCCCATTTAGACTTTTAATATCCGACTAAAGTGGATATCTGTGGGCTTCTGACTGACAAAGGGGATGCAACTACCCTTTCATTTCATCATTTAGTAACCCATTAGTCAGGAAATGGTGAAAAGTCTCCATCCCAGTTGCTCAGAGTCTGGAAAAGGCTTTAGAAGTTGTTCATAGCAGTACGTTTCTTCATGTAGAAATCTCAGAAAAAGCCGTTTTCAGCCCCGAAATATAGACATTTCCTCCATTATCTGTTTAATATCATACTAAGTGAATATGTGTGGGTTCTGCACACACAAGACATTTGAAGACAGAAACGTTCATTTTGACATTTTTGCTCTTTTTCTGACATGAAACCATTAATCTATAATTAAAGCACTCGTTAGCTGCATCCCCCTTTTCTCAAAATAAGATATAACGTGCATACCCCCAGATAAAACACCCTCACACCGTCTCCTCTGAGGGGGGGGGGGAGTTCAGTAATCTCAGCTCATTGTTCCAGAACATTTCCGACCCTCGGAGGAATTCGTCCTGCAGGAAATATGGTTTTCAGGAACAGACCCCCCCCCCCCCCCCCACTCCCCCACCCTCACCCTGTGATACCCTTTACCCCCCCTGAAGTTAAGATGAAGTTATGACCCCCCGCCTCACAGTGGGGGGGCCTTTGATCATCCTAATGACTTAAGTATAATTAACTTCTGCTTGTCTTATATTGTACTTCTTAAATATATATGTTCACATATATTACACAGCAGTATTCATGTGTTAATACGCCCACTTTTCAAATAAAGTCAGTCAATTAAAGTTGGAAACATGTTCTAACAAATCTAAGTTGATAAGAAAAAAGCCCAATAACTTATTTACTAGGGCTGTCAAGTTGTCAACGCAAAAAAAAATTAACGCCACTAATTATTTTAACGCGATTAACGCATGTGTATTTTTTGTCCTCGGCCGCCGTAGTTTCAGAGCGCATCGAGTGTAAAATACCATCGACAAGCTGATGCTGACAGCCTCGCTCCTGCCGCCCGCTTGTGGCAGACCACACTTCCACGCTCACTGGCAGGCCCGGACTGGCCATCGGGAGGACCGGGAGGGAGTGTGTATGTGTGGCGCGACTCGCGCGAGCGAGGCACACCTTACGTGTTGTTGTTGTTAGCATCTGGTGCTAGCTAGCTGCGCTAACGGATATAAGGAGCTGTTTTCAATGACATTTCGCCGGACAACTGCGCCGAGCACTGACGTTATGCAGGTAGCCAGACAGTGGGACATTGTACGAAAAGTCAGCACACTCAGCACGGATGTACGCGCAACATGATTGCAGCGTCCAGGCAGCTCCCATTCGAGCATATATGCCTTGAGCCACACTAGAGCGCAACGATCATCACAGTGGGCCGCGCGCCACACACACACACACACACGACCACACAACACACACACACACACACACTACACACACAACACACACAACACACACACCACACACACCACACACACACACACACACACACACACACACACCACACACACACACACACACACACAACACACCACACACACACACACACACACACACACACACACACACAGCACACAACACACACACACACACACACACACACACACACACACACACACACCACACACACACACACACACACACACACACACACACACACACACACACACACACACACACACACACCACACACACACACAATTATTGTTATGAGAGGGTTCCAGGTTTGAATTGAGGAGAATATTTGTAATGTTCAGGTTGTTGTGTTTAATATTCATGAGAATATTTGTCATTGTTCAAATGATAATAAACAAACATATAAAGCATATTTGTCCACTCATATGTTGATAAGAGTATTAAAAACTTGAAAGATATCCCTCTAAGGTACATTTAGAACAGATAAAAAATGTGCGATTAATTTGCGATTAATCGCGATTAACTATTTTAATCGACTGACAGCCCTATTATTTACACAACAACCTTGAAATCAACCCTTCATATTTCCTCTCATTATCAGAAATCTGAAGTTTCTGTTTTAAGGAATGAGCTGCTAACACGATAAAGTGAACCCTCTGGAGAGCTGAATTTTAAAAGCATTTTCAAGTATCAAGAATAATTGACCTCCATTTGATTGATTTTTCCAACTTAAACAGAACTTATGAGGCGATAAACCTCTAGTGAGCGGCCCAGAGCTTTGTATATTTTTCTGTGTGTGGCCGTCGGTGAAAAAAGTTTGGACACCCGTGATTGAAGGGGTCTCCCTGCCCCCCAGATTATATAACAGTTGATCATAGAGCTGCAACCATTAGACGACTAACACACAGATTTATATAAGTATTATCACCGCAATAAACCGGATTACATTTTGTACATATCCCATATTCTATTGACATGTACATAGACTTCTTGCACTACTTTTCATTTAGTATTTGAGTATACATGTTGCATTGTTGGAGGAGCTCAGGTCAGAAGACTGTCTACTCTGAAGCATCTGATGATACAACCTTTGAATCTTTGAATTGAGAAGAAGAGATGTTTTGTTTAAAAAGTTTATTTAAAAATAAAATGACACCAAACAATTAATTTATTGGTAGCCAAGTATCCCCTTGATGAACCGCTAGATTATTTAAAATCATTCCTATTTCCTCATTTCTCTGTTTATTTCTAATAAGGTTGATATCTGTTGGTTTCTGACTGACAAAAGGGATGCAACTCCCCCTTCATTTCATCATCAGTGACCTATTGGTGAGAAAATGATGCATCTCAGTTTCTCCAAGTCTGTAGATGTTTTTACATTTCAAATGTTTTTGTGTAAAACATGTGTTTTCAGCCCATTATCTGTTTTATATCATATCACATGAATATCTTTGGGTTTTTCACTGACAGAACAAGACATTTAGCAAAAGATTTGATAGCAAATGATCCCCTAGATTATTAAAAATAATTCCTTTTTCCAGCTGTAGATAAAAGTGACTTTTATGTCCTTTTTTAATCACTTCTTCTTTATCAGCTGCTGAGTTTCTGTCAGATCTCAGTCTGATGCCTCCCACAGAGTTTCCTTGTACAGATCAGTCACTTCTGAAATGAATCCCACTCCCAGCACCACAGGGGGGAGAAAGGGGGGGGGGCACTGCATTCCCCAAAACCCCCTCAAACCCCCCCAAATCAGGACAGAGGACACATCTCCTCCTCCACATCCACTGATGCTCTGCTAAAGGTCAGAAAGTAGCAGAGATGTTAAAGTACACACATCCTTTCCTCAAGTAGAAGTACAGATACTCGTGTTTATAAAAGTACTGACTAAACTTCTTTACTCAAGTAAAAGTAAAGAGGCTTCGAAATGTACTTAAGTAAAAAGATAGTTAGTCCACAACGTTATCGATGAATGACGTCCCTGTGAGACTGAGCTTCTCCACAGCGAGTCTCGCAGAAAGCATCTCTTTAAATCTTGGAGTTCACAAATCTTAGTGGACAAAAACCTAAACAACCGCTGAGTTGACGTCTCGACAAATACTAATATGTTATCAACCAATTAGATCAGTTAATGTAATCGACTAATGGGAGTTCCTCCATAGAGAATCTTGTTTTGATCAGAGAAGCACCTCCAGACTACTTATTGGACTTAAGGAATCTTATTCAGCGTAGACCAAAACCACCCTTTAGTATCTTTAAAGCAGTTTCTCCACACAGACATCTGGCTTGTATCAAAGATGTGTTCATAGGTTTCTTCAGCATTCAAATAAAACTATTTGACCAACAAATCTTAATTGACTTTGACCGAAACGTCCAAAGAGGAGGCAGCAGTACTCTGTAGTTTAAAATAAGCATTTCCAAGGTTTCTCTCTATAAAAACAGTGTGTGGTTTTGATCTGACTCCACCTGCACCGAGTCTGGATCTGACTCCACCTGCACCGAGTCTGGATCTGACTCCACCTGCACCGAGTCTGGATCTGACTCCACCTGCACTGAGTCTGGATCTGATCAGAAGTTGGCAAAGGAAGCAGCTCAAAGTAACTCACTGTGTTTTATATACTGTGTGGGAAATCATATGAAGGGACAACTATAACTTACAGCTCATTTCCAGATGAATAAGTCAATAGTTTGGTGAAAGCAAAGTCAGGAAATAGTTTGAAAAGTCCGTCAAAGTTCCTGAAACTCCAAAGATGTCCAAAGATATTCACTTTACTATAATTTAAAACAAATAAAAGCAGCATTTTCTGACATATTTGCATAAAAACTACTTAAACGATGAATGCATTATATAAAAAAATAGATGATGTCTCAGCTTCAGTATCCAGCAGAAGCCTGAGTATGAAATACAGATGTCCTTGCATTAGCTTCCCTGATGAATTTCAGTTGTTTTAGGAGTTTTAAGGTGAAGTACAACAACTGGACTGTAACTTGGAAGCAAACAGTGCATGTAGAGAGTGAAAACCACGTGAGAGAATGTTCATTTTAACAGAAAACAAGGTCTAAAACCATTAGATTTAGAGGTTTATGTGCATTATTGTCTCAGTGTCTTCCTCTCAGACCCCAGACTGTGAGGATTAAACTCCTCTGGCTGTTCTGAACTAAAGCTCACACATGCCTGCTTTCACAATTTCACCCCATCAGTCTGATAGATCAATCCCTCCATCCCAGAGAGACCAGAACATCTCCCAGTATGAGAATAAAGTGCTCCCACTTGGTGCTGCAGCCTCACGCAGTTTGCATACTAAACAGCAGCCTGGGATTGTTTGTCCCGGAGCTTTTTGGGCTTCTTTTAACCCCAGAAATGTGCTTTTAACTCACCGAGAGGAACTCCAGGGTTTGCACATAGTCCCGCTCCGTGTGCAGCAGCTCGCTGAGGACGCACACCCGGAGCCGGAGCTGCTTCTCCGGGCTTTCCTCCGTCATTGTGAGGAGGTTCATGCAACAAATAATAATCCTGTAATATGTATTAAATCCTGCAGAAGAAAGTTTCCCCTCAGCCTTCAGAGGAGGAAGATGTGCAGCATGGTCCGGTGTCTGCAGGAAGTGGAATTTAAATAAATAAAAGTCCACAGAAGAGAGAAGAGTGGGCAACAAGTGCACAGAAAGTTATTTCCATGTAACTAAAGTCTGCATCCTCGATCCTGCCTCCACAGATTCACTGCAGAGGATAGATGTCAAGCTGCTAGTGTGTAAACAAGGCAACTTCCGGGTGTGGATTTCAGAATGAAAGAGCAGCAACAGGTTTGACAACTAAAACACAAACTAACTTATACTAACTAACTGTTTATATGATCAAAAAGAGTATTTACAATCTAGTAGCATTACTGGTGGAGACAACAGGCAGTAAGAGAGTGATAAACTGCCTGAATTAATAGTCCATATGACTTGGTTTTTATTTATTATCTTATTTTGAAGGAGCAATTTCTTGGATTTTTGTCTTTCTTTCCTGAAATTTTCACAAACTCCATTTCTTTTATTTAAAATATGTTAAAATTATAATAAATAATACATTTAATTTAAAAAAGGTTTTAATAAAATTGGATAAAGATAGGATTTAAAAAAATGCTAAATGTACATGTTATAAAAAGTGTAAACAAAGTGACTTCCGGCTGCGGTTTTCAGAATAAAAGAGCAGCAACAGGTTTGAAAACAACATGATTCATAATAGAGTATACTTTGATTGAATACAAGCAGGACATTAATAATTAACCTGCTGAAATGATGCTTTATATTACTTTTAATTGATATATTACTTTTATTTTAAAGGAACAACACCTGAAATGTCCTAAATGCAAAACATAAACAATTAATAAATGAGATGTTATTGAGCATTTGGTTTACCTGAGGAGCTCCAGAGCAGTACATATTGTAGAAATTAATTCAAAATGCCACCTTGACCCTGTAAGCTACACTTAGAGTATTTAGGTGGTTTTAATTGAGATAAATATCTTCCTCCACATTGACCAAGATGCAGTGTCACTACAAAAGTAAACCATGAATGGAGTAATGCTGCTTCACTATAATCGCTTTCTGTCTCCACATAATAAAGCACACAGCAGTCGGTTAACGAAGAGCAGTCAGAAAGCTCTGATTGGATCATTAAGCTTTAAAATAACTCAATGTTTTACACGCTCTGCAAAGCCATCAGTTCTTCAGATGAGGTGTGTGTGTGTGTGTGTGTGTGTGTGTGTGTGTGTGTGTGTGTGTGTGTGTGTGTGTGTGTGTGTGTGTGTGTGTGTGTGTGTGTGTGTGTGTGTGTGTGTGTAGGGCTGAAATAATGTAATTGCGATTTTTCTGACAGATATTGCGATTGCGATTCAATTTGCGATATATATATATATAATCTAAAAGGCTCAGTTTTGTGAGATGAGGACAGGTAAATGTTGACATATAGTGCCCTCTGGTGGAATGTGGTGGTACTGCATGCTCCAGGTATTATATTGTAATGTGTGTTTGCTGCCAGCAGGGGGCGCTACACTTCCAGATGTCATTGTGCATCCTCTGCTGGAGGCCTTCATGCAGATGTAACACACATTAACACAACTTCTGTCTTTATTGAACTGTGATGCTGTGATGAAGGGTTACAGTCTAGATTTGAGAATAAAGTTTAATCGTATGGTATAAAATGGAGGAAATGCAGCAAACTCACTTTATGGAAGGTAGGATAACGTTCTCTAAAAACATTCTTAACATTTTTGGTGATAACTTTCTTAAGATGTATGAGTGCATTGAGACAATGAATAGGACGTATAAAAACGAATTTGCAGGCAATATTCACTCACATACACTTATAATCACACTAAGGTATGTAGGCCCACAGTATTCATAATATCATGTGTAAAATATCAGAAAATAATCACACTTTTTTCTGACTATAAAGGTTGTGTCTCGTATGTAGGTTCTAACTGTTAGATAAGCTATCTGGCCGTGTGTGGTTTGTGAGGGCTGCGTATAAACAGTGTCCGCTGTTTATGCATATTGGATACAAATCGTTATTGCACCCTTTAGATTTGATATAGGCCCGTTCTTATTTCATCAAATCCCCCTCCTCGACTCCTCGACTCCTCGGTCCTCCGGTAGTTAACCGGAAATTAATTTTAGCGCGCCATGTTGAAGGACATCTAATTTCTCTAAATGCACATCGAGGACCGAGTATCGAGCGTCGAGGAGGCTCTCTGGAGGAGCTATAACCGAGGATACACTGATGGGTCCTCCACAGTCCTCCACGGCTCCTTCGTGGATGCATTTCCGGGAACAGAGATGTTTCAAAGAGTCGAGACGCACGGCCGGACTGATCTCAGCCAATCACAGCTCTGCATGCATCCCCTGGATATTATTTTATTAACTACTTTCATCGCGACACGATGTTTACAGTGAGAACAGCTGTGAGGTCCGTGCAGAAAGCAGAGCAGTGTGTATAATATATATCACTCAGTATAACAGGCCTACTCTCTTTATTTGCTTTAGTTTAGTAGATATCTACAAACAAAGTCGATATTTTTCTAAAACCATTTAGTGCTTCACATAATAAAATACACAACAGCTGTAGCCTGATGATTATGCTTTAGGAGCTGTAGGTGCGTGTGTGTGGTGTAGGTGTGTGTGGTGCAGTGTGTGCGTAGATGCAGCGGACAGACAGGTCTCAGTTGGTTTGAGGCCTGTACTACGAAGCCGGATTTTCTCTTAGCCGGCTGACTTCAGGGAAAACTCGGGCTTTCCGGTCCTACGACGCTGGTTCTCTTTTTAGCGTGCTAGATCTCCATGGTAACTTATGCTGAGCGTTGCAGGCTGATCAACTCAGTGAAAGCACTGCCTGCTGACCAATCAGAGCTCCGTGTGCGGAGTTTAAAGCAATCAAGTCATATTACAGGATAGAGGAAATACAGAAAAACTGCCGTTGCAGGAAAGACGGCCGGCAAAAATCAACTGACTGTGTGAACGTGAAAATTAATAGAATATCCCCTCCCACCTTCAGAGCAATCTGACTATTATAACATTAGCGTTAAGAAAGCTTACTTAAATATCTGCCACAACATAAGTAACCGGATCAGAGTAACATTACGTACAGTCCGCGGCACTGTGAGTGCAGACGTCGATGTGTCCCATTATCATTCATATCATATCACATCATAATGTATCATATATTTCCTTATCTGAGTCAGCTGAGCCGTATCTGGCCGTGCAACACTCACAGTGTCACATACTGGATGCAGAAGTATTATTTTAAGCAACACATTAAGTTGACGAAACACTGGAGTCAAATGTAATTAAAGTCAGATCGTGTCTTAGACGGGGCAGTGATATCATAAACCTGTTAATGTACGCATTCAAACACTTTCTCTGTTACCAGCTGTATTCACCTTGCAGGTGCAGCTATGTGGCTTTGATCCTGGATAAAGTGTTTAAGTCATGGATGTTTAAAGTTCAACTTCTTCATATTTGACTAATATTAAAGTTCACTTTTCATTCAGGAAGTATGACGCTGCGCTGTCAGTACGCTTGTCCATGTTTGTGATTGGTCGAATGCTCCAAATACCACCCCTTTCATGTGAACGCGCACCTAACTAGATAGGACACGGCTGGCTTGAGCGATCCACTTGATAACCAGCGTCGTAGTACAGTTTAGCGAGAGCGCGTATGTTTTGGATTGGGCCAACCGGCTAACTCAAACATATCCAGGTTAGGACAATCCGGCTTCGTAGTACAGGCCTCTGGTGTCCTCTGCTTACTTGTAATACTTGTTTGATTCTGAAATTGTATATATTTATATAAATATATGCATATGTGTGTGTGTGTGTGTGTGTGTGTGTGTGTGTGTGTGTGTGTGTGTGTGTGTGTGTGTGTGTGTATGTGTGTGTGTGTGTGTGTGTGTGTGTGTGTGTGTGTGTGTATGTGTGTGTATGTGGTGTGTGTGTGTCCGCATCTGTAGCCTGTTATTGTCTCATTATACCGCACTGTGAATGAATCAAAGTAAATATATAAGTGGTCATGAACACATCTGTCCATCAGACAGAGGGCTGCTGTGCCTCCTGTCATCATTAATGGACGTCTCTTTAAAATGACCGCTCAGAGGAGAGGAGTTCTCATTTCTCTAACCGCCTGCTGCTTCCCCTCCTCTCTCCTCGGCTCCCCTCCTCCGCTCGCATCTCCTGTGGGCGGGACTAAGTCTCGAGGATAGGAGTCGAGGAGGGGAATTTGATGAAATGAGAACGGGCCATAGAGGAACGGACCGACTGTCACTGCCCGTCCCTGAAACCCCTGTTAGTGTTTGCATGTGTTTGTTTCTACTGTGTGTCTCTCTCTCCCCCCCCCCCCCCCTGCCTGCTGGTCTGCTCTACATGGCTGGGAGCAATCTCCAATCAACCACACCTGCAACCTGCTCATCAGCCACACTATGAAAGCCTGCAGCCTGCTCTCATTCCCTGCTGGATTGTTGCGTGCCGCTCTGGCTTTTTGCCAGCATATTCTTTGACAACTTTGCCTGCTTTTGCCTCACACTCATTGTTATGTCTCTCCCAGGAGGAATCCAAGGCCTTCCACACTCCCAAGACCAGCCAGGCCTCTCTACCCACTCTGGAACAACTGTTTCCCACTGCCGCCATAACCAACCTCCACTCCCAGCTCCCCTTTTCTAATAAACAAATGTTACTTTCACCAGCTGATTCCGAGTCTGATTCTGGGTCCCCTCCAGTACATGTGAAGGCCCGGACACACCAGCCCGATTTTGGGAGTCAGAGGCCGTCAGAGGCAGTCGGGCATTCGAGGCACCCTACTCAGGTTTGTGTGTCCCGCACCGTCGTCTCTTTACGGCACCTTTTCACACCTCCCGACGCCTCACGTGGCCCGGGAGGTCAGAGAAAGTCGGGACAAGCAATCGCTCTGATTGGCTGTTCACACTACCGCTGCCTGCCGCTACCTAAAATCACCAGAAGTCATAATTTAAGGGGTTTAATGTTTACCGCCCTAGTATTGTTTGGTCACCATTTCCACAGCCCAACCTAAAATATTTTCCACCAACCGCCACTGCTATTAAGAGTTACATAAAAACAGTCACGACTTGTTAGACCGGTTCTGACACGCCCGGCATTTTTCTCTGATGACGAGAACTCAGATAACAATCAGACTGCAGCTCATTCTGCCTGAAACACTGACAACAGTACATGGAGATCTTTCTAAACCCATTCTGCTTTCACTCAGAGAGAAACCCTACATAATATTTCAGACAGATGTTTAGAATCAGCATCAAGAAACATGTGTCCTGTCCAGTGTTGGGCAAGTTAAATGTAATAAAGTACATATTACTTATTACTGTCTCTTTTAAGTAATAAGTTACATTACAATATTACTGTCTCTGAAATGTAATGAGTCACACTACTTTTGTCACACTACCAGCTGCTCTTGCAGTAACAAGTAGCACCTTTCTTACTGTCCTAATGTGCACAATGTAGTGACTGCTTTTTCCTCTTTTGTTTTCTTAGTTGTGTTCTCTGTATTTCATATGTCTGTGTTCTGTGTTAGAAGCCCTGAGACACAGTTTCGTGAGAAAAAAAACGGGGGAAAAAAGCCCCTTAACAGGTTAAATTGGAATTAAATCATTTAAAGTAATTTTGAGTGTTCCCAAAGCCCCGGTGTTCTGCAGTTTGTGTGGGCCTACTGTACTGTTACACAGTGTATGCTGCAGAAACTATGTCCAGGACAAGGTGTTTGGAAGTTTTGGAAGATTCATAGCTAACCACACTGAAGATTATGGAGGTATTGATCAGTCTTCTCATATTTTTAAGCCTCAATTTGTCCTTCCCCCCCCCTCTAACATCACCAGAAGTAATAATTTAAGGTGTCTTTTCTCAAAAATGTTTTACCGCCCTAGTATTGTTTGGTCACCATTTCCACAGCCCAACCTAAAATATTTTCCACCAGCCGCCACTGGTGAGTACCATGAATTGATGCCTCGGATATGAGTCTGTCGGCCTGGTTCTTCGGGGCACTCTACAGCTCAGTGCTGATATGGATCAGAGTCAGAGGCCGTCAGAGGCAGTCGGGCATTCGAGGCACCCTACTCAGGTTTGTGTGTCCCGCACCGTCGTCTCTTTACGGCACCTTTTCACACCTCCCGACGCCTCCCGTGGCCCGGGAGGTCAGAGAAAGTCGGGACAAGCAATCACTCTGATTGGCTGTTCACACTACCGCTGCCTGCCGCTACCTAAAATCACCAGAAGTCATAATTTAAGGGGTTTAATGTTTACCGCCCTAGTATTGTTTGGTCACCATTTCCACAGCCCAACCTAAAATATTTTCCACCAACAGCCACTGCTATTAAGAGTTACATAAAAACAGTCACGACTTGTTAGACCGGTTCTGACACGCCCGGCATTTTTCTCTGATGACGAGAACTCAGAGAACAATCAGACTGCAGCTCATTCTGCCTGAAACACTGACAACAGTACATGGAAATCTTTCTAAACCCATTCTGCTTTCACTCAGAGAGAAACCCACAATATTTCAGACAGATGTTTAGAATCAGCATCAAGAAATATGTGTCCTGTCCAGTGTTGGGCAAGTTAAATGTAATACAGTACATATTACTTATTACTGTCTCTTTTAAGTAATAAGTTACATTACAATATTACTGTCTCTGAAATGTAATGAGTCACACTACTTTTGTCACACTACCAGCTGCTCTTGCAGTAATAAGTAGCACCTTTCTTACTGTCCTAATGTGCACAATGTAGTGACTGCTTTTTCCTCCTTTGTTTTCTTAGTTGTGTTCTCTGTATTTCATATGTCTGTGTTCTGTGTTAGAAGCCCTGAGACACAGTTTCGTGAGAAAAAAAACGGGGGAAAAAGCCCCTTAACAGGTTAAATGGGAATTAAATCATTTAAAGCTCCCATGTCATGCTTTTCCGGTTATTACCCGTCCCCTTGTGTGTTATGAAGGTTTTTATGCATGTAAACGGTGTGCAGAGTCAAAACCCTCAAAGTACACCCTGTAGCGAGTAAAACTCTAACACAGAAAATACCTCCCCAAAACGCCTCGTTGGAGATACGTCACTGCCCATTTGAGTCTTCCATTTAGTTCCGGGTACCGCCTGATGTCATGCGGTACCCGGAACGAAATGGACCAATCCCGAAGAGCTATGGCCACACCAGCAGCGGCGTGTTCCTCCTCCAGAGGTTCGAAGAACCGGCATTTCACAGACGAAAGCTTCCAAAAACATTGCCCAGTTTGAGGCCGGATATGCACAGCTTGTTTGGACCGTTTGGAGCAGGGGAAGATCTGGGTATACAACCTGTAAGTTTGCATTGTTATTTGTGTATTTATCAAACAAGACTGTTTAAATGTGTAAACTGTGTTGGACTGCTAAGCCATTGACACAGTGCTAACTGTGCTAACTAAGTTGCTAGAGTTTCCATATATCAACTCTAATATCAGCAGATGGCCTTGCATACATGTATCTCATAGCAGGAGAATGTCTGCATTCACACACAAAATACCTATTGACAGTATACTGCGGGTGATTTGCCGGTCAGTCGCGAAACGTAATTACATTATAGCTGGCGTAGCGATCTAACACACGGAGCTTGAGCTAGTTTTGGTCAGAAAAACATTTTTGTGATGCTACGTTGCTAGCGTTTAAATATATCAACTACAATGTCAGCAGATGGCCTTACATGTTTGTCATGGCAGGAGAATGTCTGCAGTCACACACACGGAATACTCATACAGTATACTGTACTGTGATTTACCGTACATTGTGACCGTACATATACTGCATGTAGCTAACGAGGCTAGCTGTATGCTAGCGCAAAACAATGTATTCATGCAAGTTACATTGTATGGTAGCAGAATACCCGTATACGATTGCAATTATAAACACGTTATTGCTAGCCTAATATGAACCACTAGCTTTTGTTCATAGTAGTTTTATTACACTGCATTATAGTTGCCTTTCCTCCAAGCTAACGTTCATATCGTGTTAGCTACCAAGGTAAACAAAGCTAGGTTAGCATATTAGCAGGCAAGCTGTTCATTACACAACTACTACTAACGAATCTAAAACAACTAAGTTTCTCTAATATTTTGTGATTTGCATTTGATTTCGTCCAGCCAGATCCTGGCGGACAATCCATGACGGGGAAGGGATTCTACTACTACTGAGGCCTCGTGCTAAAAGGCACCGCACCGCACCAGCTGTGCGCAGGCAAGAGGAGGAGGAATGGATGATATACCGTGTATATATGTATATTTATGTTCATTTTGTACATTTCTAAAAATAAAGTTTAATGGAAATACTTAGTAGGCCTATCCTTTCTTCCCTGAATTCATATATAGCAAACCATGATTTGATTTCTCATCAAACAGTAGTAGTTTATAACGGGTAAAAATAACTTACTCTTTGTTATGAGAGTAGCTCGTAGGCCACAACGGAAAGACAAGGAGACATACACGAGTTTACAAAACCACGGCACATTTATTGTGGTAAATGCAAAGATAGGTGGTTGAGAGGATCGCAGAGTTAGTCTTCCTGCAGCCGCTTTGGAGAGAGACTGGGGCCGTAGTGTCCGGAGGTGTCCGTGATCGTGCTGATTAGCTTCTTCAGCTCCACCCCATCGTAAGACAAAGGCCCTGGGGCCGTCACACTCTTCTATAACAACAGTTTAAAAATATATATGTATATAAAATATACCGCTGTACCGACGCCATGATAAGACTGATGTTATGCTGAGAGCAGCCGGGAAAAGCACTGACATGGGCGCAGCCTCTCTGGTGGTTGACTAATCAGAACGAGTGGCCGAGCTGACCAATCGGAGCACACTAGGCTCACAGGGAGGGGGGGGGCAAGAGCTCCAACGAGTCGTTTAGTGGAGAAAGTGAATACTGCTGAATACACATGCTTGACAGAGATGCTGTATGCGAAACCAATGTGAGTTTGGAAAATTGCACAGTATAAATCTATTTTAGTATACCTCAACAATGTAATTATGATCAGTGGAAATGGCCATGACATGGGCCCTTTAAAGTAATTTTGAGTGTTCCCAAAGCCCTGGTGTTCTGCAGTTTGTGTGGGCCTACTGTACTGTTACACAGTGTATGCTGCAGAAACTATGTCCAGGTCAAGGTGTTTGGAAGTTTTGGAAGATTCATAGCTAACCACACTGAAGATTATGGAGGTATTGATCAGTCTTCTCATATTTTTAAGCCTCAATTTGTCCTCCCCCCCCCCCCCCCCCCCCTCTAACATCACCAGAAGTCATAATTTAAGGGGTCTTTTCTCAAAAAACGTTTACCGCCCTAGTATTGTTTGGTCACCATTTCCACAGCCCAACCTAAAATATTTTCCACCAGCCGCCACTGGTGAGTACCATGAATTGATGCCTCGGATATGAGTCTGTCGGCCTGGTTCTTCGGGGCACTCTACAGCTCAGTGCTGATATGGATCAGAGTCGGAGCCCCCCTTCTCCCGGTAAATTGAATTTACCCAGTGGTGTTGAACGATGATGGAGCCTCCCATCCCAAAAAAAAGCGTACCTTTCAATCGATTTTAATCGATTTCAATCTGCTTGTGTCTCCACAGGCTTGACTGATTGACTTCCATTCCAAGATGCTGTCCGAATTCCCGCTGTGTCGCCTGCAATACCACGCTCTCCCGAGGCACTTGGTGGTCAGGCACCTAGTCCTCAATAAAGATCGCAACATTCTCCTACGCATGTCAAATGGAAGAATTAACATTCGCTTGGAGCCCTGCTCTGTTGTTGGTTGTTCATACCATGGCACCAGGCTGGACCGGCATATCAATTGTGACCACCCGGAGCTCAGCCAAAAAGACTTGGTACTGCAAGAACTGAAACGCAAGACGGGGCTTAAAATGCTGAAGGAGCTCCGGGAGATAGACCCCCCAGTACAAATGATAACGACACTGGATGTCGAAGATGGTGCTCATGGTGCTGGGGGGCAAGACACGCGCACAGCCCCTATGAGGCATCTGAACAGCGTGTAAATTGTACATTGTAAACATTTTGACAATAAAGCTGATCTTTTGTACAGTGCTTTTGTTTCTCTCTTTTATTTTCCAGTCAAGACAGGCAACATTACAATAGTGTACAGTGTGGCAATATAATAACAATAAACTGTGCCAGGTGTGTTGTATGCACAGTAAATAGGCTCAGCAGCAAACCCACCTTTATTATTTATTATATATCTTCCTGAGACCCACTGCATCCGTCTGCCATAAACACTTTGGAATCCTACATGTTAGTTTCGGCCCATAGTGGACTCCATTTTGTGTTGTGTAAAATGGGGGGGGAATTAAAAGTTTGCAAATCCCCATGTCCTCCTCAGAGGACAATCATAAAAACAAATAATATTTAAAATGATGTAAATTATCATATTTGTGTATGTGGCCCTGCCATTCCTCCACAAGGTTGCAACATTGATGATAAATAAATGACAAATAAAGCTTTGCCAGTTTATAACCGATGAAACATGATGGTATCAGAATAATCACTTACATGTGATGTATAGGATGCTACATAGGTCACTAAAGATAAAGTGTCAGGAGAAATAAGCAAGATACAGGATCTGTTTAATCGCCATGTAGGTTCTCTTTATTGCACTCTCAAGACATAACAGTAAATAGAAGTTCACATTTTTAATGTAAATAAAATAGAAGTTGTACATGTAAGTTAACATTATCAATATAAAATAAAGTGTCAGTTGTATCAAGACTATATAATAACAGTAATAACAATAATATAAAATAAACTGTCCCAGGTGTAGGGATAGGCTCAGCAGCATACACACCTTAGTGCAAAGTTGTGTGTCAGTATTAATAAAAACAATACAAAATGAACTGTCCCAGGTGTAGGTATAGGCTCAGCAGCAGACATTGTTAACAGTGGCAACTATAGGGAGGAAGACCTGTTGGCTTTCACTAGCTGGGAAAGCACTTCCAGAAACCCATTCTGAAAAGTGGTTTGTCGCTCATCCTGGCGCTCCTGGCGCCGCTCCCGCTGCGCCGACACTTCATCCTGGCGCTCCTGGCGCTGCGCCGACACTTCATCCTGGCGCTCCTGGCGCTCCTGGCGCTCCTGGCGCTATGCCGACACTTCATCCTGGCGCTCCTGGCGCTGCGCCCACACTTCATCCTGGCGCTCCTGGCGCTGCACCGACACTTCATCCTGGTGCTCCATCTGCCACTTCAACACTTCAGCCTGGCGCTCCATCATCGTGAGCATCTTGTCCTCCGTTTCCTGGGCCTTGGTTACCAGCACCATCTGATCCCCGTGCATCGACTCTTTCACCACGGCACGCCGGTCCTCCAACGCCTCGACGGTGTCAAAGAAATTCACATCCCGTGCCCGCTTTCCTAAGAGGGAAAATAAGCAAGATACAAGATCTGTTTAGTCGCCATGTAGTTTTACAACATACTAGGAATGTGTTTACTAGTCAACATTGGACAGGGTGCAGGCTGGGACAAGACAGTGTACACAATGCAGGTGTATAGTAGAAGATAATATAGGATCAAATAGCATAATATATATATATATATATATATACACACACACTGAGTGTGTGTGTGTGTGTGTGTGTGTGTGTGTGTGTGTGTGTGTGTGTGTGTGTGTGTGTGTGTAGCTGCCGCTCAAAGTGCCCTTATTTATTTATTAAGTCATGTGACCTCTAGCCCGGATGTTTACAATGTTTGTGAGAGAGTAAAAACGGCACGAAAATGTGTAAACGCCGGTCTAGGCGAATACGTTTTCACGCTGTTTCATAATTGTACCAAGAAGGAAATAAACGTGATTGTGAACATCAGTTCGATGCGTAACGTTCTTTCAAGACCAAGTTACAGTGTGTGTACCTTTGCGTTTGGTTGCTGGTAAGGGGGACGAGCAAGCGCTGTGATCTGGAAGGGAAAGCTCGCTTGTTTCCAATCCTGAGAGTTGTCCAGCCTCGCCTGAAACACACGATTAGTGCCATGAGTTAGTGAAGCAAATTACAGAAACACTGCACAGTTATTCACAAGTCAAAACGTTTTCATAGCGGCCGAGAATATCTAGCTAGCTAGATGTTATTAGCCAGCTCGGGGCCGGTGTTAGCCAGTTCAGCCTAGCATGGCTAGCTCGATCTACTGAGCAAATAAAAGTACATCTGAGACCATTATTGTGCAGATTAAAACCCCAGTGCATGTAGTTGATTTTACCTTCGTCGTGGTCGTGGTCGTTGGCCACTGAATCCGCCGTTTGAGCGGCGGCCTCCCACACCATCGTGCCCGAATCGAAGGTCGATGCTGTGCCGGAGAAAGGTCTGTGGCCTAGCAGAGCATCCAAGCGCTCGTACCATTTACTGGTCTTCCGGTCGTTACCACTCTTGTTATAATAGTCTTTAATTTGTTTGTAGTCCTGCCTGAGTTTCTTTATTTTTAGCCGGCGTGCCGTGGCGCTGTGCACGATTCCCAGCTTGAGTAACTTTTTCGAACAACGCTCGAACATTTTGGAGTTGGGTACTGGCTTCAGTAGCATTCCCTGGGTCGCGTCCTCGGCGTAGATTTCCAGAAGCGCCGACACCTCCTCATCACTCCACCGCTCAAACAAACTACTCTCCGTTGGTGCGCTAGGTTTATGTAGCGAGCAAATAAAATGGCGGCTCTACAAAACATTTCAGAGTTTTACGGGGCGCGGTTTGCAATTCGCCCAGCCAATCAGAACTGGGGCACTTTTTTCCCCAAGGAAAGTACGATCTCTCAGCAGGCACTAAAAATGGGGGTAAAAGTTCCCGAGATTAAGTGCTCTTTTTGGTGTGAACGCGACATAAGGGGTACTAACGGAACTAAACGCGAAAAGTTCGGTGAAAAGTACTCCGGTTTGAACGCGGCTATTGAGTTTAAACATCTCCAAATGTCATCACATAAACACAATACATGTTACTAATCCTTACAGTGTAAGTGTAAGGCTTACACTTACACTTACAGTCATTGCTTTCTGACGGACTTGACCCTTTTACTCTTCAGGTTGCATAGCGAAAATTAGTAGCATTCTACTCATAGACTGTATATATAAAGATTCTACTGCCTTTCTTGGGCGGTGTCCGTCAGACGAAAAACGTAGAGCCAATCAGGAACTGAGAATTTAGTCCAACTTCCTTTTCAATCAAACTCACTTCCTTTTCAATCATACTCTCTCACACTCATAACTATTCTTATGCACACACCCTATCATTCTGTTAATACACATACCTATAGTCATTCACATGAACTATTATTACCTCTTATATAAGCTATTATTCGGCCTTTCATTCACTGCTATTCTGTTTTACATATATGACTATTGTTATTAACATGAAATACTATTCCCTCTTATATAGGTTATTATTCTGTCTTACATACATTGTTTACCGATTACACACATACTACTATCCTCTTTCACATACACTATTATAATGTTCTATTAGATTATAGTTGTTTGTGAAAGACGATAGTGGTGTGTGTACGAGAGTATGATGGTGCGTTTAAGAGATGTTGTTTTTGTGTGTGAGAGAGAATAGTTATTTATGTATGATAGTATGATAGTAAATGAAGGAAGGAATGACAGTACGTTAAAGACAGCCTCTCATAGCACAACACGCCTCCCACACACTAAACTCTTCACACACACACACTAAACTCTGCACACACACACACTCAACTCTTCACACACACACTAAACTCTGCACACACACACAGTAAACTCTTCACACACACACACTAAACTCTGCACACACACACACTCAACTCTTCACACACACACTAAACTCTGCACACACAAACAGTAAACTCTGCACACACACAGTAAACTCTTGAAACACACACTAAACTCTTCAGTAAACTCTGAACTGTCTGTACTACTGTATTAACAACGTGTCACGTGTTCTGAATTGACCAATCAGAATCGAGTATTCAACTAGCCGTGTAATAAGTTGTTAGTAGCCTTAAGGGCCTACACAGTTATTGTGCTATACCACATTGCCTTTCACTGGATGTATAATGAGCTGCACTAAACTACATTTGAGCATTTAAAATACCTAGCCATTCTTTTGTGGTTATTTTGGTGAAAGCAACTCAAAAGTAATATAACATTTATTTATTTTATTTTATTTAACCTTTATTTAACCAGATAAAAGCATTGAGATAAAATCTCATTTTCAATGCTGACCTGGCCAAGAAGGCAGCAACGTTACACATAACACAGAACACAGACATATGAAATACAGAGAACACAACTAAGAAAACAAAAGAGGAAAAAGCAGTCACTACATTGTGCACATTAGGACAGTAAGAAAGGTGCTACTTATTACTGCAAGAGCAGCAGGTAGTGTGACAAAAGTAGTGTGACTCATTACATTTCAGAGACAGTAATATTGTAATGTAACTTATTACTTAAAAGAGACAGTAATAAGTCATATGTACTGTATTACATTTAACTTGCCCAACACTGGACAGGACACATGTTTCTTGATGCTGATTCTAAACATCTGTCTGAAATATTGTGTAGGGTTTCTCTCTGAGTGAAAGCAGAATGGGTTTAAAAAGATCTCCATGTACTGTTGGCAGTGTTTCAGGTAGAATGAGTTGCAGTCTGATTGTTCTCTGAGTTCTCGTCATCAGAGAAAAATGCAGGGCGTGTCAGAACCGGTCTAACAAGTCGTGACTGTTTTTATCTAACTCTTCGACGCATAACTAAAGTTAAACAGTCACATCTTATCTGGATAAGTGGTGCAAAGTGCAGAATACCGTGATAAGGGAGACGTGTGTGTAGTCTTTACTATTAAACACAATCGCTGGTAGATAGCCACAGAAGTCGTATCACAAGTTAAACTGAGCGGATCACAGCTCCACAGCTGAAGACTTCTCCACGCTGC
The DNA here is from genome assembly GCF_902827165.1 of Trematomus bernacchii. Lineage (NCBI taxonomy): Eukaryota > Metazoa > Chordata > Actinopteri > Perciformes > Nototheniidae > Trematomus > Trematomus bernacchii. The sequence goes on along the minus strand of NW_022987616.1, from coordinate 7,960,332 downwards.
TTTCAAACTGTGAGTAAATAACGTGTGCTTCACTTGTAGGCTGTCTGAAGGTGTACACAGGTCTCAGATGGACTTGGTATCACATTAAGAACGATATTCAGTAATAAGTCTGGCAAAAATAACTGGTTTAAATGATTTATTCAAGCTTGCAATGTTTTGAACAGACATCCCCAGTCAGCTCATTGTCATTTTGTAGTCCTCGCTTCGCGTCCGGATATCGGCATCGCAACCACAACCTCACTGGTACTGAATGTGCATGTAAACGACAGAAGAAGATTTCCGTGTGTGTGCAGTGTGTGTGTGTGTGTGTGTGTGTGTGTGTGTGTGTGTGTGTGTGTGTGTGTGTGTGTGTGTGTGTGTGTGTGTGTGTGAATACCGTCTTTAACGTACTGTCATTCCTTCCTTCATTTACTATCATACTATCATACATAAATAACTATTCTCTCTCACATACAAAAACAACATCTCTTAAACGCACCATCATACTCTCGTACACACACCACTATCGTCTTTCACAAACAACTATAATCTAATAGAACATTATAATAGTGTATGTGAAAGAGGATAGTAGTATGTGTGTAAACGGTAAACAATGTATGTAAGACAGAATAATAACCTATATAAGAGGGAATAGTATTTCATGTTAAAAACAATAGTCATATATGTAAAACAGAATAGCAGTGAATGAAAGGCAGAATAATAGCTTAAATAAGAGGTAATAATAGTTCATGTGAATGACTATAGGTATGTGTATAAAACAGAATGATAGGGTGTGTGCATAAGAATAGTTATGAGTGTGAGAGAGTATGATTGAAAAGGAAGTGAGTTTGATTGAAAAGGAAGTTGGACTAAATTCTCAGTTCCTGATTGGCACTACGTTTTTCGTTTGACGGACACCGCCCAAGAAAGGCAGTAGAATGCTACTAATTTTCGCTATGCAACCTGAAGAGTAAAAGGGTCAAGTCCGTCAGAAAGCAATGACTGTAAGTGTAAGCCTTACACTTACACTGTAAGGATTAGTAACATGTATTGTGTTTATGTGATGACATTTGGAGATGTTTATACTCAATGAGAAAATGCGTTAGCATTCGCGCTAGCGTTAACATACACGCTAGCGTTAGCCATACTAGCCTGTACACATGCTTATTGAACAGCTAGTGTAAATAACCCCATTTGTGTTCTGTGAGACTGAAGGGGATGTTGTATTGTTTTTGTTGCTTTCGTTGCAGTTTTATTTACGTCTTAAATGTAATTTAGGTTAACTTCCTTTTTCAGTTAGATGCTTTTATTTTGAAGGCGAGTTAACGCTGTTGACAGGAAGTTGTTGTTGCTATGGAAACAACATGACTGCGAAAAGAAATATCTTCTATAAAGACGGAGAAAGTAAAGAATAAAGTGTATGTTTAAATGTTAGCACCCCCCGAAGAGGCACAAGGTTGGTATTTACTATAATATAAAATTGTAGGTTGTGTCCTAATTCGTTTATAAGCTGTTTTGTAGCTTTGCTGTCTGTTTATAGTTAACTTTTGGTAGTATGCTAAAGTGATTCTAATACGGATTGAGCCTAAATGTATTTGTTATTTTTGTGTCTTTATAGCTCTTACGTTGACTCTGGAGTTTCAATAAATTCTAAATCATCAGTAAAGTCTACGACCATATTTCGGAGGGATATGCTACAGCTAGCATTAGCTATATTTACCTTGTTTACACTTAGCGGTCCTAAGTGTTAATCTGTGTATGTTACACTTGCATGTATGAGATCATTAAGTGCCTTGTATCTTCTTTTTGTATAGTTTCACTCCGTTTGAATGTCAGTGGACTGCAAATAATTAAATAAAGCAGCATGGCTGCGCATTCCCTGGCTCTCAAAAGAGTTTGGCTGGCTGTTTAATCTGTTCACACTGAGACAGTACAACACAGTACACCTATTGTGTAAAGCAGGTCACACAGTATGATCACAAATACATAAAATCTGTTAATAAAAGTTTTTATTAAGAATTATACAGGCTGCATATCATGTGTTCTCAGCCTTGGAGAAACTTGACATGTTTTGGTATGTGTCTGAACCTCTCTTTAGTGGTTTAATAAAACAGATATTTCAACGTGTGCCTACTTTGTTCATGTGCTGTTGAGGTTAATTTCAGTAGTTGCGTGCTATAATGTATTTACAAAGTGTGAAGAGGAGGCAACTTTAGAATAGGGAACCTGTTCAGGTCAATTAGAGTCAAACTACTAGCTTATTGGTTATGAACAAGACTTCACTTTAAAATAGGGAACATATTCTTCTGTGGAGGCGTGTCGCAGTGGGTTGTGTGTAGGTTCGGATCAGGGGGTCACAGGTTCAAACCCCACTGCAGTCAGCATGTCGTTGTGTCCCTGAGACACTTCATCCCAAAGTGCTCCTGTGGGGATTGCCCACAGTATTGAGTATGTAAGTTGCTTTGGGTAAAAGCGTCTAACAAGTAACATGTAATGTAATGTAATTCTTCGATAGAAATACCTAATTTTGAGTTATTTAGACTTAATTAACACTTATAGTTTCATGTCTTGTTACATAAGGATATATCATATTTGTTAAGTGTGGAGAATTACTATTCTTGTGGTACTACTGCCTTATTAGGCCCATATTGAGCATATTAAGACCAAACAACTTCCTTACTTGCAATAAATAAGCACCAATTAGAGGGTTATTGAGGAAAGACTCTCAGCTAATGGCCTATTACTCGTAGAATATGGTCATGTAGAATAAGGCATTAATAAGTGTTTTATAGTGACTAATAAAGAGCCAATATACTGCTAATATGCATGTTAATTAACAACTAGTTGATGGTGAATTGGTGCACCTTAATATAAAGTGTTAACAAAAGTTCTTATTGCAGCTCAAATGTAGCTAGCAGTGCTCTGAGCAGCTTCAGGCTTTGTTTTCAAGGCTGTAAACCAGTCAAGGAATGAATATTTAAACTGGCTTCCTGTTGGATCAACCTGACGTCCTTTTAAAGTATACTCTCTCACAACCAGTACAATGTCCTCTCACATAAACTGTCATAAGCTCTCAAAAACACAAGCATGTCTTTCACATACACACTACTATACCCTCATACAGAATACAAGTCTCTCTCTCACATACACTATCATTCTCTCTCACACACACACACTACTAGCCCCGCAGACAGACGACAACGCCGCGCGCACAGACACGAGCAGGCGCGCGCACACACTCACACGACGAGACCCGCAGACAGACGACAACGCCGCGCGCACAGACACTAGCAGGCGCGCGCACACACACACACACACACACACACACACACACACACACACACACACACACACACACACACACACACACACACACACACAGACACACACACAACAACACACACACACACACACACACACACACCACACACACACACACTACTATACCCTCATACATACTACAATTCCTCTCTCACATACACTATCATTCTCTCTCACACACACTACTATTCCCTCATACATATTACAATTCCTCTCTCACATACACTATCATTCTTTCTCACACACAAAGTTTTCTATCTTGCATACACTACTAGAGTATTATATTGTAGTATGATGTTGTCTGTAAGTGGGAATAATAATGTTTCTAAGAAAGTACAGTTTGGTATGTAAGTAAGTTTGATTTATGGCCCAGACAAAAGTGTGTGAAAGAGGGTATGATTGTGTGTGTAAAAGTGTTTAACTGTATAAAAGAGTTTAATGGTGTATGTGTGAGATTCTGATATTGTTTGTAAGACCAAGTATGAGTTGTGAGCTAGACGGTCTCTCATAGGTTTGTGTCGCTGTATCGACGCATAACTAAAGTTAAACAGTCACATCTTATCTGGATAAGTGGTGCAAAGTGCAGAATACCGATTTGATAAGGGAGACATGTGTGTAGTCTTTAATATTAAACACAATCGCTGGTAGATAGCCACAGAAGTCGTATCACAAGTTATCCTGGGCAGATCACAGCTCCACATCTGAAGACTTCTCCACCCTGCTTTCAAACTGTGAGTAAACAACGTGTGCTTCACTTGTAGGCTGTCTGAAGGTGTACACGTATGAAGGTAGATATGGTGCAAAATGCGAGAGCGTGTAAAACCTGATGTGAGCACTTGCAGAAAAGAAATCTGAGCTTGTGTGCATACATTTACACTTGTATAACATATCCACGTATCTGTGAACCACATTTGAAGTCACAGAAGAAAAGAAAAAAGTTGTGTAGCTTGTAGAAAAAAAATGAACTTAGTGATGAAATGTTCACTTGCAGAAAAAAATATATTTTTTAAATATATTTTCCATTACAACTGCAACTTGGTTATTACAACCTCTCAAATCAGTCATTACAACTTCACGAATCTGCTCTGTGGCAGTATACATCCACGAATCTGCGGCTTTGACTTTTGCTACACTTCTTGCGATGAATGTGTCGCAAAAGTAATTTTCACCTGTAGATGTGGGGGGAGGGAGGGGGGTTGGAGCGAAGGGGCGGAGCTATCAGAACGACGAGGCTCGGGTCAGTCACACAGTCACAGCCATAGTCAGGTCGAACCAGATGACTGCGGGGCTAACGGTCCGTGTCGCTACCAGTCCGCTGACATGGCGCGTCAATCAACGGTAAGTTTTGCCCATTACTTCTCCAGTATTACTTTGAATATTATTATTGTGATTGAGGATGAAATCCGCTATGAAGACCACCGTTTTATATCGTGCAGTTTAGCGGCAAAATAACGTCAGTTAGCCAGCTAACGCTAACTTTGATGAATTTATGCTAGCTAAACAAGTAGTTGTTGTAGTCTATACAGCAGTAATTAATATATTATAGCCTACTGCTTTGGCACTAACGGTTGATAACCGTTTATGAAAATAAAACCAATTGAACTGTACTGAAATAAAGACAAGTTTTATAATTGTCTTGGGCTCCTGCTATGTTTTTAAAGCCTTTGTAAATTATCCATGCTATTTAGAACGAAGACTTCAGAATCTTAAAATCCCTTGACGTTTGTATGCAATTGTGCTAAATTCAACACTGGAATCAAGCAAATATGCTTATACAGTAATAGTATTGACAATCTAAAAAAACTGAGCAACTCAACGGTTCACTTTTATATTTCTTATTGTCTAAAGCATTTATTATTTTCATTTTCCCCCTCTCATATTCAGTGTGGACGGATTGAGACAGCGTGGTGTCCAGAGAGCTGCAGGGACTTCAGGGAGAAACCTCCGTGTGATGGACGTCCTGTCTGTTGGTTTGGAGAGGACTGAGGGTCTTTCCTCTGCGAGGAGGACCAGGCCTGATGGAGGAGCCCATGCTGGGCATAGCTGATACCAACTGCACAGGCCTAGTCTGTCACTTTATTTGACTAAATGTGTTTACTTATACATGTAATAGGTTTACACCTTCTGTCCATATGTGCTTTTATTTAAAACATTTTTGATGAACTTTTGGTTCACATTTCAATAAATTGTATTTGTATTTGCACTCCTTTTGTCCATTATTCTTACTGAAAATGTTAGATTACACATTCACATCCGACTGAAGATTGGCCCCATTTATTTGTGACGTTGCAAACTCTGCGGTACAAGGTACATGTTGTGAAGCTCATAAAGTGAGGCAAATAGAAATAATCAGCTGATGGAGTGTAGATGTGGAAATAGGTGCATTCGATCAGCTGACTGTGTTTTCACAATAAAAGTAGTTTCTTAGTGAATGTCCTGTACTGGTCTTAACATCTCATAACATCAGCTTTTAATTTTCCTCTTGGATGTTCTTCTTGACCCTCAGAGAAGGAGAAAATGTTGAGTCGTGTCTTTCAGGCATGTCCTTTCCTAACAAAAATTACAGGAAACATAAAACATATTATTGCAGAACAAGTGTGTTATTTATGAAAGAGGTGTGTTTGTGTTTTTAGGGGCTGTAGATATAATTATTTTGTAATGGTAATGTTTTATTTTATTTCAACAGTGAGCTACAAAGACAATCAGATTATGAATGAACAGTATGAAATTCATCAACATTGACATTTTATTATCAAAATAATATTGAACTGTTATCAAAACTTACTGCAACTGTAGAAGCTTGCTCTGTTGTCTCACTGAAAGAATCACTTTTACCACGTTTTTACAGACAATATTGAGAGATAAATAGCAGTTCTCACTATGTGTTAAATAGCTTTGCCTTCAATACATTAAATTAGAAAGCTGACAAAGTCATATTGCTTGTTAACATCTAAATTTAACCTTTTGCATGGAAAATACCCTCAACTTCACTGCTGTGTAGGTGATCTAGTATTTAGTATTGTTTAATGGAATATATATCAGTGTATTAAAGTCAATACTTCATTTATTTAAACCAATATCTTTCTTGATTCTTTGTACAGTATGAAAAAAGAGTCTTTGTACCTGTGCTGAAGTTCACTGCTGTGAGGAGTCCAGTTCTGTCTCTCACTCTCTGGTCCAGCCTGTCTGCATCACCTGGACACTTTAAACAAACAGATATATATGTAAAGAACCATGTGTACAAACAATATAACTTATTCTCTTCTGTTGAACATGTTGGATTGTGTATTGCCCGAGTCAGGGTCCTTTTTATTTTACTGTAACTTTGGAAGTTGTGTTACCAATGCTTACTGTTTATTTGATACCAATTTGGTAATGCAATTAATAAAAACAACAAGATTTGGGTTCGTTCTTCAGATGACTGTGACGTTAACGTGTAAGCTCAATAATGAACTCCAGCTCAACCAACCATATTGTAATATCCAAGTAATCATCTTGAAATATGACATTAATAATTGTAATATACACACATCTTATTGTGAGGTTGATTTCACATACACTACTTCGACGTTAGCTTGTCTACATACTTCAGCATAGCGGATTTAAATTAACCTTAGCGATGCATACAGTTACTACCTACATAATAAAATATCTCTCTAAGTTACAAGGATGACCTTATTTTATCAACCTCAAACAGAAGCCGTTTGTTCTACAGTATTATCCCACTTAACGCTTAACACTTGTCTATTTCGTTTTAACCTTTATATATACAGTCTATGGTTTTAACTTGGAGGCTACGAATAGCATCGTTAGCACAGATGTAGCTACCACTTGCTTACACGTTAACCCAAGCCTTAACATTCATTACGTAGCTGATTAAAATCATAAACACATAAATAAGTACTCGAATTTCACTTACCGCAAAACCGCATTCAAGCACCGTCTGTTTTAACCGCAGAGCGAGTCACAATAGTCCGATATAAGCATGAAGACACGGACCGTTAGCCCCGCAGTCATCCGGTTCGACCTGACTATGGCTGTGACTGTGTGACTGACCCGACCTTGTCGTTCTGATAGCTCCGCCCCTTCGCTCCAACCCCCCTCCCTCCCCCCACATCTACAGGTGAAAATTACTTTTGCGACACATTCATCGCAAGAAGTGTAGCAAAAGTCAAAGCCGCAGATTCGTGGATTTATACTGCCACAGAGCAGATTCGTGAAGTTGTAATGACTGATTTGAGAGGTTGTAATAACCAAGTTGCAGTTGTAATGGAAAATATATTTAAAAAATATATATTGTTCTGCAAGTGAACATTTCATCACTAAGTTCAATTTTTTTCTACAAGCTACAACACTTTTTTTTTTTCTTCTTTGACTTCAAATGTGGTTCACAGATACGTGGATATTTTATACAAGTGTAAATGTATGCACACAAGCTCAGATTTCTTTTCTGCAAGTGCTCACATCAGGTTTTACACGTTCTCGCATTTTGCACCATATCTACCTTCATAATTCTAAACATCTGTCTGAAATATTGTGTAGGGTTTCTCTCTGAGTGAAAGCAGAATGGGTTTAGAAAGATCTCCATGTACTGTTGTCAGTGTCTGATTGTTCTCTGAGTTCTCGTCATCAGAGCAAAATGCAGGGCGTGTCAGAACCGGTCTAACAAGTCGTGACTGTTTATGTCTAACTCTTAATACTCTGAATAAGGGAAGGAGTGTGAAGGGCCCGTCTTCCAACACTGACCTGGTTTCACTGAATAGCCTTGAAAATGTCAAATGTTTTTTTTAAGTTTTAGATTATACATCTGGGACTAGATTGCCCGAATTCGAAAAACATATATAACAGTACATGTTTTGATATATATGTTGGGCTATACAAAAAATTAGCATGAAAAGTAAATGGGAGATTATATCAAACTTCAAAAATATTCTTCCCCTCGATTTGAACCTCATTGTAACTTAGTTATCAGGGAACTTGCTTTTCCTATTTTCAATGATATATCAAAAACACATTTCTTATCAGTTCACAAAAGACCTCGTTTTAATTAAAGTCCGTAACTGCTTTCATGTAATTAACGTACATATTTTAAGCCAAAAAATTATGTTTTTTCTAAACCTAACAAAGAAGTTTTGTTGAATGGTTACTGAGCGCAGTTCAGTTGTGTGGGATATCTTGTGGGGGGCTGGGCTGTACATTACCTGTGGATGTACATTGAAGTGACTGTTTGTGTGTGCTGTGATACACTGTGACACACTAACACATATTTAGGGGTCACACTGGGTTTCTGTGTGGTTCTGGGGCTGTGGGGAACATTCTGGGCTGATCAGGTCCTGTTGAGGCTCCAACAAGGTTCCTGAATATCTGAGAGGAGGGGCTGCCTGTGATGTAAAGCTTGTGGTAATGAATGAGCATGTTGTTGTGTGTGTGAAGGTGGGGGCTCTGCTATGGATCAGTGTGAGGACAGAGAGGAGGAAGCCCCCCCCCCCCCCCTCTAAAAGCTCTGGGGAACATGACATCTCCACCTGTCCATCACTCTTCTCCATGTCAGAGCTCAGCACTCATTATTCACTCAAAGCTCTGTGTGTTGTGTTCAAGCCCATAGCAAACACCACACTCTGCTGGACCTGGACCTGGACCTGGACCTGGACCTGGACCTGGACCTGGACCTGGACCTGGACCTGGACCTGTGTCCAGTAACCAGCTTACTGCCAGAGACCAGAACCAGGTGTGTGAGTCACTCTCTTATTTCTCTCATGGTACTTATTTGTATAGTGTAGGTCAACTTGGTTTGCAGAAGTAAGAAAAGGTATCCATTGTGGCACATGCTTCATACAATATAGACAACAGACACATCTTTAAAAAGTCCCTCTGGCTCCAGAACATCCACAAAGCTGTTTTTAAACCTCTTGGTTCTACACCTTTCAGGGTTCTTACACCTTTTCCAAAGTCAAATTCAAGCACTTTTCAAGCATTTTCAAGGTGCATTTTCAAGCTTTTCAAGCATCTTACAGCTGTTGTAAATTACATATTTATATACACATACTTATACTCAAATGATTATTTCCCTACCTCACATTAAAACAGATGTTCTTTATGCTATAAACAACCAAATGTGTGTTTCATAATAGCATTCTACATGAGGATGAACAATTTAAATTTTTAGAAAAGAAAACTAAGTTTAATATTTCAAAATGAGTGACCCATCTGTACGTAGACTGGGCATCCCATATAACCTGGCTGAGCCAATATAAAACAATCAGCCAAATAACTTTTCAATACATTATTGATTACTATTTTTGAGGTACTTTTAGGTTGGCAGTAAACACAAGTCAGAGGTAAATGGTGTACTTTTACTCCACTCCATGTATTTAATAGCTTTAGTTACTTTACAGATGTGGATGAATGATGTGAAATATAATCAAGTGTTTAATCAGACTTTAGTTCCACCTGGAGTAAATTCACAAGCTACCCTGCAGTATACAAAGTCATTCAAACTAGCTGCACCTTTACCAGCTTTGATAACACTTTAATGATCAATTATTATAAAACATATCATATACAATTATTAGGGATGCTCCGATCGCCAATTTTGGGGCCGATCGCCGGAATCAGCTTGTTCCAGAGGTAGATAAAATAGCTAAGTGTGTTAGGTCTAACTCTTAATGTGTGTTCTGCTCCGCTCACCGGTCCGTCACAGCGGGTGGAGCTGCAGGATTTCTGCTTCACACACACGTTGCATACCGCTATTTTATTGTCATTTTCGGACACTTAAAATACTGCCAGACTAGTGAAGCCATTTTGGCGAGCTTGTTTTGCCGCGCACAGAGAAAAGTGTCATGTATTTTACATGCAACGATAGCCTAATCTAAAATGCTCTACTACGGCGTACCTTTCGTGTGGTGTGTGGCTCGTCAGCGCAGACTCTCGCATCGTTATTGTTGCACACTTTGCAGGAGGCTACTCTTGGGCTTCGCTTGACCCTCGTCTTAGCCATGGCTTGTATTTGTCTTCTGCTAGCCAACGCTCGTTGAAACGGCAACCTCCTGGCATACTGTCATCTATCACTCTCATCAGAATGCCCAGGTCACACACGTAACAAAAAGACTTGCCGGTCACGCGCATTGCGCGGGAAGGCCGGGGCGGAGCTGTTTTATGTAAAAGCGAAGCAATTAAGTGCGCTCCGACTTCTTTATTTTCTTTTAATCTAAAAAGCGAAGTAAAGCATTTACAATTTCAAGCACTTTATCCCAAATTCAAGCACCATTCCCAAAATGCAAGCACTTTTCAAACCTTGAAAACACCTCGTACAATTTCAAGCATTTTCAAGGATTTCCAGCACCCGTACGCACCCTGACTTTTAGGAAGATTAACCTCCGGCCCGAAGGAAGAAGCTGAAGCTCAGGTTGCAGGGGGTGGGAGTCTTCATTGAACATGGAGTTAGACAGCCTCTGTAACTGTCTGATGAGCAGGGGCTCCAGGTTTAGCTGTGACTCACCAGTCAGTCTGGTAGACCACTTTATGATCTGACTGAGACAGTTTCTGCTCTTTTAAGTCAGGTTACCAAACCAAGACATTAAAGGAAAAGACAGAACTAGTGCTGACTGTCTTCAAGTTTAGGATTGACTTCCTGAATGTCGACATCTGAATTGAAGCCATTGTTACGCCCAGGTCTAAGGGAACCTAGGCGCAGCACAAAATGTGCACTCTCCCCACTCTTCCCATTCCCAAGAACATGGACACCGAGACAGAGAAAGCCGTTTGGTAATTTTAATTACCAAAGTTTTTACAAGGAGGCGCAACAACCCACAAAACAAACAAATCTTTGAACACATAAATCTTGCCTAACAAATAAGAAAAATAAACGTACAGGCTTCTTACCTACTCTGACGTAAAAACAGGAGAAAACGAGAATAAACCAAAAGAAAAGGGTTTCACACTCCTGGGCAAATTCAAGCGTGTCCACAAGGACAGGTTAAAGTAGTTTCTACTTCTGAGGTTTCAAAACAAGCAAGATTACTGGTGTACGGTATAAGTACACCCACAGCACAACAGGACAGATATATAAATACACAACAGTGTTGGGAGTAGGAGAAGTCGAGTCAGAGAGGGCAGAGGAACTGCACGGCTGCAGCTTAAATGCTCCCGTCTCCTCAGGTGGACCAATCAGCCTGTCGAGGGCAGCCAATCAGCTACCGGGCACCACCTGCTTACTCACACGCAGCCACACAGACACAGGAGGAAGAAGAAATATCTGCACACAAATGACATAACGACCCAGGGTCGTAACACCATTCAAAGTCACATGGCAGCTGTTTTTTGGATCCCGAAGGCCTGTTATGGTTTTCAAAAGTACAAAGTAAGAACATATAGTTCTGTAAGATAAATATTTTCTTTCTTGGTATCTTTGCTCTGCAGGTAGAAAAGATGGAGACACCTAAAGTCCTATTAAAAACTTTAAAACATTTGAAGGAAGAGGAATTTGAAGAATTCAAGTGGCACCTGAAGGAGAAGGTCCTAGAACTCCCAGGAATCCCAACGAGTGAACTAGAGAAAGCAAACCGGATGGAAACAGTGGATCTGATGCATACGTACTACGGCAGACACGACATTAATGTGACCATAGAAGTTTTGAAGAAGATCCCGAGGAATGATCTATTAGAGGCATTATCAGAATCTTCATCAGAATCCTCATCAGAATCCTCATCAGACCCTAAAGGTAGGTCTTTAAAAAAGAGTGTACCAAAATATAGCTATATATATAAATATAATTTTTTTTATTTTTCACAGCCATGCATCATGTTTTTAGACTCCTGATATACCCCTCAGAGAACCATCACCTCCACATGGTGTTGGGGCTGAGGTACCCCTGAAAGCAGAGAGGTCAGGGTCACTAGTTTCTGGCAGGGTCAACCTGTTGGTTCCAGGTGAGGGGTAGTAGAACCTTTATAGATCAGCATTTTAGGAATCCAATTACCTTCCAAAATATATCGCCTTTCGTCTCTTCCTAACCACAATTCCTTAACCTTTGTGAAACATATTGGGGTTAATGATAGGACTTAGGGAAAGAGACTGCTGTTCTTTGAGAATCCGACCGCACTGACACTATCAAACGTCATTATGATGCGCCAGCCGATCTTATTAAGAAGGAGAATTCTACCACTGAACCACCAATGCTATATCAACGAGTTTCTCCTGCTGGGACATTGGAGATATGTAATACAAGTGGGTGATGCTAAAAGCCAGTATTGGGGAGGGGATGGATCAGAGGAATGACCAGAAAGTCATCAGTGGGCTCTGAAATGGCAGTGAGTCCTTGAGTGCTACGTTTTCCCAGGAAACGGCCAATTCTGTTAGGAATGAGGTTTGTCCTGCCGAACTGTCAGATATCTCAGGAGGGGGAGTCCTGTATAAACCCTGGCTGTTTTCCACAGTGTAGGTTAGCTGCTGACTCAGTCTCAGGATGTTGAATGGGACTGATGCACACTGAGTTCAGGAGGCAGAGCTGAGGGCTTGGAGAACAGCTGCTCAGGTGGTCAGAAGGGGCCACAGGGACACACTGTGGAGGTTTGTCCTGACATAGGATTGGACAGTTGTGATTTAAATTCCTGTTCAATGTTGTATGGAGGCAGACAGTGTCATTTTCCATGTTTTAAAGGGGACTGTAGGGTAAGCTCTAAACATCAGAGGAGCACATTGCTGAATCTCACTGGGATTGCTCACTGCAGATTCTGTCCTAGTCATTACTAACGGCCCAGCCCCCTACAGGTGGAAGGAGGTATCATTTGCCGTCCAACATGACTTGGTGAGGAAGGGACGGGTTATTGCTGTGACCCCCCAGGGTGTCTTGTAGATGGTAGGCTACTGCAGGAGTATACTGCGACACAGTAAGAGCCATCCACTTCCTGTATAACTGGAGAGAGAGCTGTGTCCACACCCTCAGTGGGTGTTGGGATCTGCTGGTATCATGCCTCATCTCCCAGCAGCAGGAATAAGAGTCAGTCAGGTTTAGGGCCATGGTTCTCTGTGGGAAAACTGATGGTTCTCTGTGGGGTGGAACTTATACTGGACAATGTACAGATATTTATGCAACACGATCCAGTGACTTGATATAAGGAAAATAACCTGCTATTTTGTCAGAAATGGGTCCAATTAGAAGGAAATATTTTGATGTGTCTTTCGTGTAAATGTCTTTCTTATTCATTCAGATATTCTCACTAAGTGCCAAGGTGAACTCAAATCAAACCTGAAGAAAACATATGAAAATATCAAATTTATGGAAAAATCTGAATCCCTACATAAAATCTACACGGAGATCTACATCACCAGGGGAGACACCACAGAGGTCAACAAGGAACATGAGATCAGACAGATCGAACAAGCATCCAGGAAACCAGACAGACCAGAAACACCCATCAGACAAGAAGACCTCTTTAAAGCCTCACCTGAAAGAGGTAAACCAATCAGAGCAGTGCTGACAAAGGGTGTGGCTGGCATTGGGAAAACAGTCTTAACACAGAAGTTCACTCTGGACTGGGCTGAAGGCAAAGCCAACCAGGACATCCAGTTCATATTTCCATTCACCTTCAGAGAGCTGAATGTGGTGAGAGAGAACAAGTACAGCTTGGTGGAACTTGTTCATCACTTCTTCTCTGAAACCAGAGAGGCAGGAATCTGCATGTTTGATCAGTTCCCGGTTGTGTTCATCTTTGACGGTCTGGATGAGTGTCGACTTCCTCTGGACTTCCACAACACTGACATCCTGACTGATGTCTCAGAGTCCACCTCAGTGGATCGGCTGCTGACAAACCTCATCAGGGGGAAGCTGCTTCCCTCTGCTTGCCTCTGGATAACCACACGACCTGCAGCAGCCAATCAGATCACTGAGTGTGTGGACATGGTGACAGAGGTCCGAGGGTTCACTGACCCACAGAAGGAGGAGTACTTCAGGAAGAGATTCACAGATCAGGAGCAGGCCGGCACCATCATCTCCCACATCAAGACCTCACGAAGCCTCCACATCATGTGCCACATCCCAGTCTTCTGCTGGATCTCTGCTTCAGTTCTGGAGGACATGTTGAAAACTGAGGGAGGAGAGCTGCCCAAGACCCTGACTGAGATGTACATCCACTTCCTGGTGGTTCAGTCCAAAGTGAACGTCAAGTATGATGGAGGAGCTGAGACAGATCCACACAGGAGTCCAGAGAGCAGGATGAAGATGATGGAGGCTCTGGGAAAACTGGCTTTTGAGCAGCTGCAGAAAGGCAACCTGATCTTCTATGAGTCCGACCTGAGAGAGTGTGGCATCGATATCAGAGCAGCCTCAGTGTACTCAGGAGTGTTCACACATGTCTTTAGAGAGGAGAGAGGAACGTACAAGAACACAGTGTTCTGCTTCGTCCATCTGAGCGTTCAGGAGTTTCTGGCTGCTCTTCATGTCCATCTGACCTTCATCAACTCTGGAGTCAATCTGCTGTCAGAAGAACCAACAAACTCCTGGTGGCCTAAAGTCTTTATATCCAAACCTAAACTAACAGATCTCTACCAGAGTGCTGTGGACCAGGCCTTACAGAGTCCAAACGGACACCTGGACTTGTTCCTCCGCTTCCTCCTGGGTCTTTCACTGCAGACCAATCAGAAACTCCTACGAGCCCTGGTGACGCAGACAGGAAGTAGCTCAGAGATCAACCAGAAAACAGTGAAATACATCAAGGAAAAGATAGGAAAGAACCCGTCTCCGGAGAAAAGCATCAACCTGTTCCACTGTCTGAATGAACTGAATGATCGTTCTCTAGTGGAGGAGATCCAACAGTCCCTGAGATCAGGAAGTCTCTCCACAGATAATCTGTCTCCTGCTCAGTGGTCAGCTCTGGTCTTCATCTTACTGTCATCAGAAGATGATCTGGAAGAGTTTGACCTGCAGAAATACTCAGCTTCAGAGGAGGCTCTTCTGAGGCTGCTGCCAGTGGTCAAAGCCTCCAGGAAAGCTCTGTAAGTGGAGATCAAACTACATTAACTAGGAACAGGTTGAGACATGAGAATAAAACTCTTTGTGTTCACTGCTGACCTTTCCCCAGGCTGAGTGGCTGTAACCTGTCAGAGAGAAGCTGTGAAGCTCTGTCCTCAGTCCTCAGCTCCCAGTCCTCTAGTCTGAGAGATCTGGACCTGAGTAACAACGACCTGAAGGATTCAGGAGTGAAGCTGGTATCTGCTGGACTGGAGAGTCCACACTGTGAACTGGAGACTCTCAGGTCAGAGTTCAGCTGATATGTTAACAGTCAGTGGTTTTGTTCAGCCATTTCTATCGACTCATTTCCAGTTTTATCAAATTAGAATAATAATACATTTAGATTCTCCTTCGTTTTTTTTAAATTTTTCTTCTTCAAAACAATAAACCACAAAACCATTATAACAATCTTATTATATTTTAAGACAGATGGCGTCACTTATCTTCATCTCAATGTATCTGACTGATTGACCAACCCAAACATGCACAGACAAATAGATGGTATCATTTGACAAAAGAACTAGAAAAGATTGTATGTTGAAACCTTGCGCTCAATCACATTTAATATTAAAGGAATGTTGTCATATTTATTCATTTCTTTCAAGGTTAACTGGCTGTAACCTGTCAGAGAGAAGCTGTGAAGCTCTGTCCTCAGTCCTCAGCTCCCAGTCCTCTAGTCTGAGAGATCTGGACCTGAGTAACAACGACCTGAAGGATTCAGGAGTGAAGCTGGTATCTGCTGGACTAGAGAGTCCACACTGTGAACTGGAGACTCTCAGGTCAGAGTTCAGCTGATATGTTAACAGTCAGTGGTTTTGTTCAGCCATTTCTATCGACTCATTTCCAGTTTTATCAAATTAGAATAATAATACATTTTGATTCTCCTTCGGTTTTTTGTTTATTTTTCTTCTTCAAAACAATAAACCACAAAACCATGATAACAATCTGATTATATTTGAAGACAGATGGCGTCACTTATCTACATCTCAATGTATCTGACTGATTGACAAACACAAACATGCACAGACAAATAGATGGTATAATTTGACAAAGGAACTAGAAAAGATTGTATGTTGAAACCTTGCGCCAGAGATGGAGTACTCGAGTCCTGGACTCGGACTCGAGTCGGACTCCAGTGTCGATTTTCGGGACTCGTGACTCGACTCGGACTCGCGCACTGATTGACGTGACTCGGACTTGGACTCGTGAATTCTCGCGCACGATGACTTGGACTCGGACTCGGACTCGTGAATTCTGGCGTACACTTGGACTCGGACTCGTGAATTTCCCCCCCACGATGACTCGGACTCGACTTGTACATTGACGCTCCGACTTAGACTCGGACTCGAGCAAGTTTTCTCTGGAGTCTGATGTCCTCTATCCCTGCGTGTGCACCTGCAAGGCGAGTTCACGTACTGGGCCCCGCTATTCCAGTCTAGAGATGTCCAGAGACACAGCCCGCATCGTGCTGTATGCTTTCACACATTCTGCTTCCACATTGGAAAAGAGCAGCGCAAAATGCTCGTTATGTGGAAAAAATATTGAAGAGAAGACTCCGTAACACATTACTCTAAGGATCGAGTTCAGACATATAGGCTGTCTTGAACACTATCATCAGAGTAACGTGATTCAGCCGATAACACGAAAGCACATGGCTACTTAACATACAGAATGAGGTCATTTTGCATGCTAAGTAGCCATGTGCTTTCTGGGGCTTAATCTTCATCAGTAAACCAATTTAACCGGAAAGGTTCCTTCAAAATAAGAGTCCCGATCTTATTACTATCAAAATAAAAGTGCAAAACGAAAACTTTACCATAGGAAAATATTGGCATACAAATATAATCACTTCTCTAAAAGGTAACTCATTTTAAATATAGTTAGACATATTATAGGTCATTTACAATAATAATAGTAATAATAATAATATTAATATTAGTAATACGCTTTCTATTTGTATAGTACTATTACAAGAATTGTAGCCAAACTGGCTTCACAGCAGTTCAATAGACAGATTAGTATAACATGACAGGATAAAAGCAATGTAGAGGAGCAGCTACATTTCAACACATATATCCACAAAGATTAATACATGAAGACTTGTGACCCGGACTTGACCCGGACACTCGTTGGGTGACTCGGACTTGGACTCGGACTCGAACACAGGTAATGATGACTTGGACTCGGACTCGACTCGGACACTCCTTGGGTGACTCGGACTTGGACTCGAACTCGAACACAGGTAATGATGACTCGGACTCGGACTCGACTCGGACACTCCTTGGGTGACTCGGACTTGGACTCGGACTCGAACACAGGCAATGATGTCTCGGACTCGGACTCGACTCGGACACTCCTTGGGTGACTTGGACTTGGACTCGGACTCGACTACGACTCTCCCTTGGTGACTCAGACTTGGACTCGGACTCATGTTGTCATATTTATTCATTTCTTTCAAGGTTAACTGGCTGTAACCTGTCAGAGAGAAGCTGTGAAGCTCTGTCCTCAGTCCTCAGCTCCCAGTTCTCTAGTCTGAGAGATCTGGACCTGAGTAACAACGACCTGAAGGATTCAGGAGTGAAGCTGCTGTCTGATGGACTGGAGAGCCCACACTGTGAACTGAAGACTCTCAGGTCAGAGTTCAGCTGATATGTTAACAGTCAGTGGTTTTGTTCAGCCATTTCTATCGACTAATTTCCAGTTTTATCAAATTAGAATAATAATACATTTCGATTCTCCTTCGGTTTGTTGTTTATTTTTCTTCTTCAAAACAATAAACCACAAAACCATGATAACAATCTGATTATATTTGAAGACAGATGGCATCACTTATCTTCATCTCAATGTATCTGACTGATTGACCAACCCAAACATGCACAGACAAATAGATGGTATCATTTGACAAAGGAACTAGAAAAGATTGTATGTTGAAACCTTGCGCTCAATCACATTTAATATTAAAGGAATTTTGTCATGTATTAATTTCTTTCAAGGTTAACTGGCTGCAACCTGTCAGAGAGAAGCTGTGAAGCTCTGTCCTCAGTCCTCAGCTCCCAGTCCTCTAGTCTGAGAGATCTGGACCTGAGTAACAATGACCTGCAGGATTCAGGAGTGAAGCTGGTATCTGCTGGACTGGAGAGTCCACACTGTGAACTGAAGACTCTCAGGTCAGAGTTCAGCTGATATGTTAACAGTCAGTGGTTTTGTTCAGCCATTTCTATCGACTAATTTCCAGTTTTATCAAATTAGAATAATAATACATTTCGATTCTCCTTCGGTTTTTTGTTTATTTTTCTTCTTCAAAACAATAAACCACAAAACCATGATAACAATCTGATTATATTTGAAGACAGATGGCGTCACTTATCTACATCTCAATGTATCTGACTGATTGACAAACACAAACATGCACAGACAAACAGATGGTATCATTTGACAAAGGAACTAGAAAAGATTGTATGTTGAAACCTTATGCTCAATCACATTTAATATTAAAGGAATGTTGTCATATTTATTCATTTCTTTCAAGGTTAACTGGCTGTAACCTGTCGGAGAGAAGCTGTGAAGCTCTGTCCTCAGTCCTCAGCTCCCAGTCCTCTAGTCTGAGAGATCTGGACCTGAGTAACAACGACCTGAAGGATTCAGGAGTGAAGCTGGTATCTGCTGGACTGGAGAGTCCACACTGTGAACTGAAGACTCTCAGGTCAGAGTTCAGCTGATATGTTAACAGTCAGTGGTTTTGTTCAGCCATTTCTATCGACTCATTTCCAGTTTTATCAAATTAGAATAATAATACATTTCGATTCTCCTTCGGTTTGTTGTTTATTTTTCTTCTTCAAAACAATAAACCACAAAACCATGATAACAATCTTATTATATTTTAAGACGGATGGCGTCACTTATCTACATCTCAATGTATCTGACTGATTGACCAACCCAAACATGCACAGACAAATAGATGGTATCATTTGACAAAAGAACTAGAAAAGATTGTATGTTGAAACCTTGCGCTCAATCACATTTAATATTAAAGGAATGTTGTCATGTATTAATTTCTTTCAAGGTTAACTGGCTGTAACCTGTCGGAGAGAAGCTGTGATGCTCTGTCCTCAGTCCTCAGCTCCCAGTCCTCTAGTCTGAGAGATCTGGACCTGAGTAACAACGACCTGAAGGATTCAGGAGTGAAGCTGCTGTGTGCTGGACTGAAGAGTCCACACTGTGAACTGAAGACTCTCAGGTCAGAGTTCAGCTTTTTATTTTCAAGCAGTTCAATTATTTTCATCCAGCTTTTTGTTCATGTTGATGAAGATGGTCCACCTCTGTATGATTTTCCTGCTGAGGTGACTTTTAAGAACACTGAGTTTACTGTATTCCCTGATTCCAGTCTGTCCGGCTGTCTGGTCACAGAGGAAGGCTGTGTTTCTCTGGCTTCAGCTCTGAGCTCCAACCCCTCCCATCTGAGAGAGCTGGACCTGAGCTACAATCATCCAGGAGACTCAGGAGAGAAGCTGCTGTCTGCTGGACGGGAGGATCCACTCTGGAGACTGGAGACACTCAGGTATGGACAGACTGACTTCCTCCTATTTTTCTAATTTCATCTCTGTCATCTCTGGTCTTCCATCATGAAGGACGTCTCATTTCCCTTGATTATGTTCACTGCAGTGAGTTAACCTTCAAGTCTTATTACATGGAAACAGCCATTCAGTCCAAACATCAGAACCACTGGTTTCCTGGCTCTAGGGAGGATAATGATTGTCAGTTTATGGATTTGGTTCTGACTGAGATATCTCATCAACTGCTAAATATGTTGAGATGAGATTCTGTTTGACATTTTAGACTCCCAGAGGGACGATCCGGACTCTTTAATATGCGTTCATTTGATGTAGGTTATTTTTGTGCTTATTAATTGTTTCACTTAGTTGTTTGTTTGTCTGTTTTTTGTTTCGTTAAACTTGGGGAGGTTGGTTCGGTTTTGTTTGTTTTCGGCAGCCAGTGTCTCTGCCAGTCGGCATCTCGGCGATCTATCCCAGCTGACTCGGACGCAAAGCATCAAAATCTGCGAATCTGTAAAAATGGATGAGTTTGACTACATTATATTCGCCACGTTGTCAGTCATGAAGTGCTTTAATGAGCGACCCGGTAAACTGAGGGCTCAAGCTAGCCGAGGAAGTGGCAAAGAAGGGATGTCCTTTAGTTTTGTTGAATCAGCTTCATATGTGCACGTTGTCTTGGTCAGGAGGAATGCATGTGCTTCTTTGGTGTTTAGCAGGAAAGCACATACAACAAGGATTGCTACTGTTTGGACCACAGTTTTGGTTTTCTGCAAATTATGAGCTTTGAGCTTTGTTCTTAACACAGACCTGGAAGTGAAAGTAGTCTGTGTCACAACAAGCAGAAGGATCCGCAGAGAGACGGAAACACTCATTTCCTCTTTCTCTCCGTTATATAATAATCCTAAACAAAACGCAATGCCACCAAAAAAGATTCCTCCGCATGCTGAGGAGGTTGACGACATTAAACGATCGTTAGACATGTTGACGGAGGAGGTATCTGTTGTAAGACAGCAACAGATAACATTATGAGCCTGGTGGAGGAAGTTAAAGCCCTGAGGCTACAAAACTCAGAAAAGGAAAAAAGGATATTCTTGCTGGAAAATCGGGTGGATGAGCTGGAGCAATACACCCGAATCCACAACATCATAATCACTGGACTGGAGACGAAACCCTGCTCATACGCCCAGGCGGCGATGAGGATGACCGGAGGGGACACAAGTGAGGAGGATGCTACATCTGTGGAGCTACAGGTGACGGCCTTCCTCAACTCCAAGGGAATAGAGATTGACAGCGACAACATCGAGGCCTGTCACCCGCTACCACACAGAAATAAAACAGATAAACCGGCAATAATAATAAGGTTTGCCAACAGAAAACATAAAACTGAACTTCTGAAACAGGGAAGACGGCTTAAGGGCTCGGATGTATATATGAATGAACACCTCACTAAAAGAAATGCTGAGATCGCCAGAAAGGCCCGATTCCTGAGAAAACAGCGAAAAATACATCAACATGGACTGCAAAGTGCAACATCTCCATCAAGCTTCACGGATCCCCAGAACAAAGTGTTCATCATCAGGGACCTGGAGGAACTGGAAACATATCAATGAAACAAATCAGACCAGGTCACGGAAATAAAACACTACCATGACCATTCCAGATAATAAACACATCTCTCTATCAAGACTATAAACGTTTGCATATACAGAGCATAACACACAGGACATGGAAAATGACATTGATCCGGAAAACAACTTACTGAACAATATCAACAACAGCTGCAACTATTTCACAGAAGAGCAATTCAATATAACGTGTCAATCAGAAGAGAACATATCAATGATCCACTTCAATAGCAGAAGCCTAGATGCCAACTTCCTCAACATTAAAGAATATCTAAGTCAGTTTAAGAACCCATTCAACATCATAGCAATATCAGAGACCTGGATCAGTGCTGAGAAAGGTGTGGACTTTGAGATGGATGGCTATGAACTGAATTATACAAACAGAAGGAATAAGAGTGGAGGGGGTGTGGCAATCTATGTGGATAAAGGAATGAACTAGAAGGTGGTGGAGAGCATAACAACAGCAGTTGATGATTTGTTTGAATGTGTTACAGTAGACATGTGTATGGAAAGGTCTAAACATGTTATTGTGAGCTGTATATACAGAGCTCCTGGAACCTGTATTGACACATTTACAGATAGGATAGAAACATGTTTACTAAATCATTACAAAACATGATGTTTATCTTAGGGGTTAGGGTTAAAGACTTAAGAAGACTTCATCAATGCATTGTACAGTATGGGTTTGTATCCTAAAATCACCAGACCTAGTACAATCACTTCTCTGCTACATGAATAGACAACATATTCACAAACATTATGGAGAACAATACAGCAGGGACTACTATATAGTGACATCAGTGATCATTCACCTGTTCTTATTGTCTATCACTGCAGTTCTAAGAAACCGAAAGTCTCCAGCCATTTCAAATACAAAAGATTGAGAACTGAAGAAAACATAAATGCATTAAAGAATACTTTAATCACAATTGGAGGGTAGTATATGAGAGAGACGATATGGACAAGGCCTATGAGGAATTTCTAAACATTTTGAAATCACTTTGTGACAAAAAGTGTCCTGTGAAACAATGCAGAGAGACACAAACAAAGTCACAGTGCATGGATCACTGATGGCCTAAACAATGCAGAGAGAGACACAAACAAAGTCACCGTGCATGGATCACTGATGGCCTAAACAATGCAGAGAGAGACAAACAAAGTCACAGTGCATGGATAACTGATGGCCTAAACAATGCAGAGAGACACAAACAAAGTCACAGTGCATGGATCACTGATGGCCTAAACAATGCAGAGAGACACAAACAAAGTCACGGTGCATGGATCACTGATGGCCTAAACAATGCAGAGAGACACAAACAAAGTCACAGTGCATGGATCACTGATGGCATACACAATGCAGAGAGAGACACAAACAAAGTCACAGTGCATGGATCACTGATGGCCTAAACAATGCAGAGAGAGACACAAACAAAGTCACAGTGCATGGATCACTGATGGCCTAAACAATGCAGAGAGAGACAAACAAAGTCACAGTGCATGGATCACTGATGGCCTAAACAATGCAGAGAGAGACACAAACAAAGTCACAGTGCATGGATCACTGATGGCCTAAACAATGCAGAGAGAGACAAACAAAGTCACAGTGCATGGATCACTGATGGCCTAAACAATGCAGAGAGACACAAACAAAGTCACCGTGCATGGATCACTGATGGCCTAAAACAATGCCTGCAAAAAGAAAAATACACTTTATAGACAACTCATATAATATAGAAGTTCAGAAGCAGAAAATAAATATAAAAGATATAAGAATAAATGAACCAATATTATGAGAATATGTAAGAAAGAATACTATAATAAAATACTAGAGAGTACTCAGAATGAAAGGTTTATGGAAGGTATTAAATAGTATCGTTAGAGATGGAGCAAAGAGTACAGGTTACCCTGAGTTTCTTGTTGACAAAGATAATGTTATCAATAACACAGAAGATGTGGTTCATGGTTTGAACCAACTCTTTGTAAATGTGGGGCCAGATCTGCAGAAAGAATGAAAAGCGTAGAAACAACTAAAGGGGAAGATACAGAGCTCTGGAATGAAAACAATAGCTCTTTGTTCCTCAGAGCAGTCGAAGAAAGAGAAATCATAGACACTGTACGGAAATGTAAAAGCAAGTCCTCGAGCGATTGGAATCATATTGATATGATGATAGTCAGAAACATTATTGAAGACATTGCAGAACCATGAACACATCGTTGTAACTTGTCTTTTCAATCTGGTACATTCCCTAATGAAATGAAAATAGCCAAAGTTATACCATGATATCAAACTGGGGATAAACACCGTGACACACATCACATGTTTCTTTGCTCTCCCACTTTCATCCTTGAAAAGGGTTTTACAAAAAGACTTGACAGTTTCATGGATCAGAAGACATGAACGTAACTTGTGGAGTACCTCAGTGGTCTGTGTTGGGTCCACAGCTGTTCATCATATACATCAACGATATTTGCAGAGTATCAAATATATTGACATGTATTGTATTTGCAGATGATACTAATATGTTTTGTTCTGGTGACAGTTTGAAACAACTGGCTGAGACTATCGCACTATTGGGGAAAGCAAGACACACTCTGGAGTACACATCATGATATACTCTGTGTGATACACTCATATCACATCATGATATACTCTGTGATACACTCATATCACATCATGATATACTCTGTGCGATACACTCATATCACATCATGATATACTCTGTGTGATACACTCATATCACATCATGATATACTCTGTGTGATACACTCATATCACATCATGATATACTGTGTGATACACTCATATCACATCATGATATACTCTGTGTGATACACTCATATCACATCATGATATACTCTGTGTGATACACTCATATCTCCATGTCTGAGTTACTGTGTGGAGATCTGGGGAAACACAAAACCAACCTGCAGCCGTTATGCACATTATAAAAAAGGGCTATAAGAGTAATCAATAATGTTGGATATCTTGAACACACTCATTCATTATTCTTGAAGTCACACACACTGAAGTTTACTGATCTGGTTACATTTCAAACTGCATCATGTACAGAGCAAGAGATCATCTACTTCCTAGGACACTACAGACGTTGTTCATAGACAGAGAGGGGGGGTATCATCTGAGAGGAGATCTACATCTGAAACAACTCAAGGTCAGAAGAACTCTGAGAAGAGCAGAACAATCTGTGGGGGGGGGTTTCATGGAGCGGCTTGGAGCAGGAGTTCAAACAAAGCACACATATCATTCACTTTGAAGGATGCACAGAAACACTTCTTTGGGAAAGTATGAGAATGAAGAAAGGAGATTGAAGAGGAGAAATGATTGTAAATGTATAAATGTAAATATGTAAGTAGGAATAACTTTCAGAGATGATTGAAAGGATAATCATTGATCAGCAGGAAGTGAGGGGGATCAATAAGCATCTGCTCCCTCCTGCTCCCTTCGGACACATAGGATTTATTATTATTATGATGAACATTGATAAATACTTTATTCTAACAATACGCTGTTCTGTTTCTCACATGTGTTTCTTCCTCCAGGCTGGACCATGGTGGAGAGCAGAGGTTCAGAGCAGGTCTGAGGAAGTGTAAGTGTGGATCAGTCAGCTTCTCTCTAGAGCAGGGGTAGAGAGAGAGAGAGAGAGAGAGAGAGAGAGCGAGAGAGCGCGCGAGAGAGAGAGAGAGAGAGAGAGAGAGAGAGAGAGAGAGAGAGAGAGAGAGAGAGAGAGAGAGAGAGAGAGAGAGAGAGAGAGAGAGAGAGAGAGAGAGAGAGAGAGAGAGAGAGAGAGAGAGAGAGAGCCTTTATCTATTTAATAGATGAAGTCAGAAATCATTCCAGTGTGTAGAGGTCAGCAACAAAAACAAGTAACAGTTGAAAGAGTGATCAGTAAAATCAGCATGAATAGAAAGAAAGAATGAATAACATCAGATCAGAATAAACCAGTTTGAATGATTTGTTATTGGTTGTGATCATCTAAAGAGGTTTGGATTATTGGAAAGTTTTACAGCTCTCTTTCATCTGAGTGTTGAGAGCTGTTTTCATCAATTCATCTGGGGCTCAGAGTGCTCCAGATTGATGCATGCCCCCGGACCCCCTAGAGGAGGTGAGGACCCCCCTAGAGGAGGTGAGGACCCCCTAGAGGAGGTGAGGACCCCCCTAGAGAAGGTGAGGACCACCCTAGAGGAGGTGAGGTCCCACCTAGAGGAGGTGAGGACCCCCCTAGAGGAGGTGAGGACCCCTAGAGGAGGTGAGGACCCCTAGAGGAGGTGAGGTCCCCCCTAGAGGAGGTGAGGACCCCCCTAGAGGAGGTGAGGACCCCCCCCCAAATAAAGCAGGTTAAAATAATGAGATAGCATCCATGTTCTTTGAGTAAACACTGAAGGGGTCCCACAGACCCAAACAGACACAAAAGGTTAAAGGTCAGCATGTCATAATGTTAAAATGTGCTAAATATATACACTGCAAAAAAACAACAAAAAGAGGAGTAAAAGTAGCTCACGACTTGTTTTATTTTTTGAAAGTAGCCCTCACCCTAAAAAAGGTTGGAGACCCCTGCTCTAGAGACACAGAGGATGGAGGTGCTATTTATTCATTAGAACATGACCTCTTGAAGCTTTATAGAAAGATCACTGACAGAGAGGAAAGCCTTCAGGTGAGTCTGGTGATAAACTGCTGTCTGTGTCTCTCCTCAGATTCCTGTGGACTCACCCTGGACTCAAACACAGTGGGCTGGCTCCTCAAACTGTCTGAGGACAACAGGAAGGTGACACGTGTGGAGGAGAGGCAGCCATATCCTGATCATCCAGAGAGGTTTGATGACAGGGCTCAGCTGATGTGCAGAGAAGCTCTGACTGGTCGCTGTTACTGGGAGGTCGAGTGGAGAGGAGGGGTTATTATAGCAGTGACTTACAGAGGAATCAGGAGGAGAGGAGGGAGAGAGGAATGTGCGTTTGGAAGGAATGATCAGTCCTGGAGACTGTACTGCTCTGATGGAGGTTACTTTGTCAGGCACAATAACAGAGGAACACCCATCCCCTCCCCCTCCCCCTCCTCCTCCTCCCCCTCCCCCTCCTCCTCCTCCTCCCCCTCCTCCTCCACCTCCTCCTCTGGTAGAGTAGCAGTGTATCTGGATCATGCTGCTGGCTTTCTCTCCTTCTACAGCGTCTCCTCCTCCTCACTGATCCTCCTCCACACCTTCAGAGCCACATTCACTGAACCTCTCTACGCTGGGTTTGGGTTTGGGCCTGACTCCTCAATGTCTCTGTGTCCTCTGTGTCCTCTGTAGGAGGAGTCCACTTCCTGTCCTGGGGTCACATGGTGTTTTAAATGGAGGCTTCTCATTGGTTACCGTGTGTCTCACTGATTGTGTCTGTAATAAAGTTTTCTTGAAGCAACGTATTAAAGCTGATCCTGAAGACTGTAGTGATCGATACGTTCAATAAAGATTTAGAACAAGCAGCGTCTATGAAGTCAATCTGTTCCTCCTCCTCTCCTCCTCCTCCTCCTCCTCCTCCTCCTCCTCCTCCTCTCCTCCTGCTCCTCCTCCTCCTCATCCTCTCCTCCTGCTCCTCCTCCTCCTCCTCCTCTCCTCCTCCTCCTCCTGCTCCTCCTCCTCCTCCTCCTCCTCCTCCTCCTCTCCTCCTGCTCCTGCTCCTCCTCCTCCGCCTCTCCTCCTCCTCCTCCGCCTCTCCTCCTCCTCCTCCTCCTCCTCCTCCTCCTCCTGTTCCTCCTCCTCTCCTCCTCCTCCTCCTCCTCTCCTCCTCCTCCTCCTCCTCTCCTCCTCCTCTCCTCCTGCTCCTCCTCCTCTCCTCCTCCTCCTCTCCTCCTCCTCCTCCTGCTCCTCCTCCTCCTCTCCTCCTCTCCTCCTCCTCCTCCTCTCCTCCTCTCCTCCTCCTCCTCCTATCCTCCTCCTCCTCCTCCTCTCCTCCTCTCCTCCTCCTCTCCTCCTCTCCTCCTCCTCCTCCTCTCCTCCTCCTCCTCCTATCCTCCTCTCCTCCTCCTCCTCCTCCTCTCTATCTTGCAGCATCAAATAATTATGACATTGACTTCAAAATGTAGCTTTTCACTATTTTCGACCATATATAGCAATTGTTCATGTTTGCTCTAATAAATGCAGTTTTTCTGGTGTCTTTACAAATGCATCCTGTTTTTGAGAATCATTGATCTATTCCATAAAGAAAAAACACCCCACAAGCAATGGCATTACGTAAAGAAACATTTAAAGAGTTAACATTCTGATAATGAATGAATATTGGTATTTGGTAGTTATGATAAGGGTGGTTAAGGATCTTAGCATTTCACTTCAATACATTTTTCGGGGGCTGACTTTTTTTCTCTAAGGACATCAGAGCAACTCTTTTATAAGGTCTAAAACTAACCGGTCTGTCAAAATATCCAGTCAGTACCAACAATGCCACCCCCAATATAAAATCATCTATAATTTGACCTAAGGTCCACATGTGCAACTAAATAAACAAGCACCATTTGCTGAAGAAAGACTGATATTTGTTCAACAGCTCAGAGAAGTAGTAGTTCATTTGTCAATAGCCATAACCTAGGTATGAAAAGTTTTTGAACACTATATAAGTGCATTTTCAGCGGTATTAACAATAGGTACTTCAGCAGCCCAAGATTTCAAAAGGTCAAATGATGTGTTTAGTCTCTTTAAAATGTGACGGTACATAGATTTTGGTCTAAACTTTACAATGATATATTACTTTAAGCTTTTGGAGTAGGTTGCCCGCTTTCATACTGGCTCGATGCGTAAACATGTAGAATTTTTTTTGAAAGAATTGCAATGATATAGGGTTGAAATAAGGAGTAATAGCATATAGAAAGCTTATATTCTTGCAATGCTATAATGCATTTTTCAAAACTATAGACCTTTAAAAAGTCACTATGAGACATGGTCCATCTACATTGGCACAACCAACCCCCTGGCTCATTAACTAAGTATAGTTTATAACCTCAATGATTGAGTTATACATTCATATGTTATCAATTCATCTGTTCATTGCTTTCACGATGATGAATAGCTTAACTGTTATTTTTACACAACAGTAAGAAAATACCAATTCAAATGTCCAGAGGCATAGACATTACATACACAATGATATAAAACAGAAAAACAACAAATCCTCATATTTACAAAGCTGGACTTATTTATAAATATTGTTATTGCTTCATCAATTGTATTGATGTAATATCTCAAAGTGAGAGTATTCACAGAGAGGCACAACTTAAAGATCAGACAGAATGGCCGTTTCTCAATGTCGAGTAAACCTGCTGCAGAGCCACTATTTCAAGTATACTACGTCATCGAGTGGCGCCGAATGCTGGGCATTTAACATGCATTTAAACAGTCATTCGGCGCCACTCGATGACGTAGTCTACTTGAAATAGTGGCTCTGCAGCAGGTTTACTCGACATTGAGAAACGGCCACAAACTGACTGAGCAGCTCCATCGGCTCCTGTGTTCACTGGTAAGTTTCTAATGCGTACAAGAACGTTTCTTTTCTATATCCCCTTAGGGGCTCTGTATGTTGCAATATATTTACAAAATGTTTTGACAGCAGCATTTGTTTTCCTCGAAGGGAAACCAAACAGTGCAGCTGATCATAGTTTTAGCTGGTGCTTTCAGGAATATTGCAGCTAAATACAAGCTACAGTATGACAACCAATGAGCAATACTAGTCCCTCTCATGTGCGTTTGGAAAGTAACAAATGTGCGTCTGTTCACCCATTTTTTAAATCATGCATTTCTGCTCTACCCTGTCACCTGTTTCTCTATTAGAGTACCAGGATGTAGACAGAAGCCGCAACCAAAGTACCCATTAAACTGTGTGGTGTTTTGCATTGTAGGTCTTGCCTTTGAGTCTACACAGCAACAAAGTCCAACAGCTTTGCTGTTCACACAGGTTCCATTTTCCCTCCAAGACACCTTTGGATGCCAATGTTTTTGCCTGATCAACAAAGGGTCTGAGAACAATAGACACGACAGACTCATGGGAACCAAACCAAAGACCTGTAAGCATTACATTCTGCGCGGGCGGTGCACGCTTTGTGACGTGCAACAACATGTGACAAACAACAAAAACGTGTGAGTTTTAACAACATGTTTATTGATTGACTTTTCATTCCTGTATGGCAATATTCATTTCGCACAAAGATGGCACTGTTTGTCAGAGCACATTTTGGGGACAACGTGATCTGACGCAGTAAGGATACAAGTTTGTCAGTATATCTGAAGGCTCCCGTACACTGAGTATTTACATGCATGTATAGTGATTGTGAGTTTGTAATAAATATGTACTTTGTAAGGGTTATAAGTTAGTTATTGTTGGTAAAACAGTAAGGTTGTTTGTTACACTTAAATATGTTTCAGTAATGCATTTTAGTGACCTGCCATTAATGGCAGAAGGTAAATAGTCAACATGACAGGTTAGCAGTAGCGTGGCGTGGGGAAAAATGTAGGGGAAGCCCATTTTTTTGGGTTGGGGGGGGGGGGGGGGGGGGGGGGGTGGTGGTCAATAATGTAACCAGATGAGTGATTACAGCGCCCATCATTTTACACACATTTGTATCACACAGATGCAGGACTTGCACACGCCTGTTATCTAACCGACAGGTCCGCACGCACTCTCCAGCCGAAACTCTCGTCTTATTAATTTAAGCATTTTCTTATTAATTTATGCAGACACACCTCCCCCCCCCCAAATGCAATACCAGCCGCTCAATGCGCAGTGCATTCATTCACAAAGTAAATCAGGAGACCTTTAAAGTTTTTACGTTCACATCAAAGTATCAGTAGGCGTGTATGAAACACATGAATTCAAAAACAATTATGTACAGAAACATCCACCTTCTCTTCCCTTCCCTTTCTAACACACGGCAAGTGCAGCAACAGTCCTCGTCTCTGTAATTAGCTCAGTCCGTAGTCCAAAAGTAACTAAAAAATATAAACAATCTCATCTATTCAGGTGATCGATTACACATTGGCAGTGTCCAATCAAATCGCCAGCCGCCTCTGAAGGGAAGCCAGAGGCGGCTGGCTTCCCTTGGCATGGCCCTGACCAATCACAGGTTGGCAGGGGCATCACGTGGGCCTCATCTGATTGGTCAATCCCTGAATTTGTTTTCACCAAGGGAAGCCCGATTCAGCTGGCCTCCTCTCGCAACAGTGAATGCAATCTACTGTTTCACCATAACATCTAGAGGGGCGCTGTTTGTTTCACTCTTTGTAAAATACTCAATGAGAGTGGGGGAGAGACGGGCCGGCAGCAACACACAGCAAAGGAGAATTATCGAAACAAACCAAGTGTTTTTAATTATTTATTTAAATTATAACTACAATCCGAGAAAACAGGGGAAGCCTGGCTTCCCTTGGCCTCCGGGAGAAAACGCCACTGCAGGTTAGAGGGGTCATGAAATACTACTTTTAAGTGAAAGTAAAAAGAAGAGTAGTATTAAATACAGGTTAATACTGTATACAAATGTATTTAAGGTACACAGATTTTATTGAATGTGAAATTCAATTCGAAATAGGCCTATGTGTTTATCACATAAAAGAGTAACATACAGACAGAGTGAAGGTATGTGAATGGTTATTGAGGAATGTAAGTCGAAACTGAAATGCATAAGATAATTAATATGTTTATATGATTTTGTGTAATAAAACAACCTCAGAAGTAATCTGGAAGGAAACTGAACACAACGTGTCCTCATTACTTCTGTTTCACCTGCACCATACAGGTATCATAACTGTTACTGTGGTCCTCATATCGGGGACCCGTAACACATTCATAAAGTTATTCAAGTCGTTGAATAAAATAAGATGTTTAGGTAAAGTAAACCTAAGTAATAGTTCAAATGTATTTGCATCAAAATGTACTTAAAGTACTAAAATGGAATATTACATTATTGGATTATAATTATTAATGCATTAATTTACTTTAATGTTGCAGAAAATAAATGTGAATCTCAATAAAGTGTTATCTTAACCTGTAAGAATGCATGATACATTATTTGTTGATTGCATGTTGTAGTATATTTCTTAATCTTTAAAGTAGGTAAAACTATTAAATATATTTTGTGGATTAAATAGTACAATATTTTACTCAGTATTTTAGTAGTTGTCAGAAAGAGCCAGAAATGGACACCCTCGGGTAAAGTAAATGTACCCTGAAAACAAAGCACTTGGATCAAATGTATTCAGTTACTGTTGTATTATACTATGTTGCCTTTGTCTAATTGGGCTTTTATCCATGTTTCCAGAAAATACAGAAGAAGCAAAAAGAAAAGATCTCTTGGCCATATTGCAGGAGAGGAAAAAAGAAAACAATTGTCTCCACTCTGCCCAACACAAACAAAACAATGCAGAGAATATACTCCCTCCGATGACTCCGATGATGATGGAGCGGTTGTGCCTCAACAACTCTTTGAGGAGGCAAAGCTGAAACAACGCCTCTATCACAAGAAATTGAACGAAATGAGTGCAACTGAATGAAAACCAAAAAAAGTAAGTCATAAGGTTTTTAGTTAAAGTATATATGTATGGCATATTATGATAGACAAATCATAAACGTTTTCTATTGTTATTGAGTCATGAAATGATTATATTCCCAAAGTGTCTGCGTTTCAGTTCATTGTGTGATGTGATATTTAAGTGTACTTTTGTCAAAGTTGCATGGTATGAGGCTGCTACTTGTTTAAGTTACATCATTACAATATACCATCCAGATACGAGCTTTCAGTGATTGCTGAATATTAACAACATGTGTGCAAGTGGACTACGACTATAGACAACAAACTACTAGATGTTACTTAATATTAGTTTTTCTTGTAAGTTAGCTCCTCATAACATATTCCCTTCTGTCTTAGGCTGGAGGAGCAGGAGAAAGTGACACACTGCGTGTTTTAAATATCAAGTTGCAGCAACATCTTTTCAAACAGCTGAACCCCACAGCAGATGAAAGTAGTGGTGAGATTGATTTGTGTTGTTCTTATTACACTGTCCTTATAGGATGCCATTTGATCAACATGTTGAATTTGTCATGGTTGATTCCTGAAAGAAATGTGATAGTCAAAGATTGAAGAATTATTTAATTACATAAAATGTTTCTAACTTTTTTTCTGTAATTATGAACCATTTTATCTTAAAATAATGTATCCACTAATGAACAATTATGATGCAAACAATATGTGTTTGAACAAGTTTTGTCCCATAATATAATTGTATAGACTTTCATAGACTAGTTTCCAGAAATGGGAATAAACTGTCTCTACTTGCTCGGCTAAGCGCTAAGCCATTTTTAACTTTTGAGAGATGTTTTTTACGATGAGTTCAGCGGCACCTCTCAGCATCCATTTGACATCAAACTCTAAAAATAGTTTTAAGCTGTTTGATCTTTTATGGGGTTAATCATCTTTTATATTTTTACAGAAAGTGACAATGAAATAAAGAAAGAAAGCCTGTAAGACTTAAAATAAGGTTTATGATGCTTACTTTTATTTGTTCGTATGTTTTCAATCACTTTTCAAATTGGTGACATGGTGGCTTGTCTCCTCTCTTACTGTCAAAGATCCCGGTGCCCAAAGAAGACCATCATTGGTTAGTGTTACCTCCAAAGTGCCTTCTGATGTTAAGACATGTTTATTGCAATGTTCAACAGTGCAAATGAAAGGACAAAGCTGGCATTAGTTAAGTTAAATATTTGTGTCTGACTTATTCTTCTTGCTCTGATAAGACTTGTTATTAATGATGTGATCACTTAAGAGCTGCTCTGAAATGTAAACTCAACTGTTAAAGCAAGTGGGTGGATTTCAACGAGGTGCAACTGTTACCTGTCTTCACCTTATGCTCTATAACATTACAGAGGCAATGAGTTGGCACCATGTCAATCCCCAAAAGGAGATGAGGTACAATATTTCATGACAGCTCCCAGGCGGCGGGCGCAGATGACACTCCTCCCGGGAGCTGTCATCTCAATCCATCATGACAGCTAGCGCGTCCCGGTTGCGAGCTGAGCTGTGCGCGCGATTCTTCCTGTCGGCTACGCTTCTCGGACTTAACTACGCTGGAGTCGATAGCCGTATAACTCTACAGGCAGCTACGAGCCTAAATTCCTGTCGCAGAACGTGGAACACACTCTCACGGTAAGCTATCTGTTATTTCAGTTATTACGAGGTTGTTAAGGTTAGCTGCTGATGTGTTTTTTAGCTTACCAAGGGAACTAGCGAAGCTATTGATAGCCAAGGGGCTACTGTACGAGATGTGCACGGCCTGCTGTCAGACCGGCCCGGGGTCCGGCCCACTTTCTGTCACGCATTGTGATTGGCTGTACGGCATTCACACACTGATTGGATGTATCTACCGGGAGGTTTGAACAAATAGGAATGAGTGTAAAGAATTTTCGCACAACAGGTTAAGTAAAATAATAATACAAATAATTTTTCCATCTTGAAATAACATAATATAATATCAAAAATGTGTCACGTCAGGGTGATGGAGAAGCGCCAGGGACTCATAATTATTTCTCTTTAAATGTCCTTTTATTCCTTTGCTGTTTTATAATATGGCTTTTTATTGCCATTGTGTATGAAATGTGCTATACAAATCAGAGGAAGATTAGAAGTACTCCGATTGTGTACATAAGTAAAGTAAAAGTAGCAATACTAAATTGTAAAAATAGTCTGATACAAGTAAAAGTTCTGCATTTCAAATCTTACCTTTTAGCTAAAGTGTATTTTAATAAATGTGTTCAAAACAGTTGGCAAATGTATTTGTATTTACTTTATATATTGCTGCTGGATATCTTAACCATCATTTGACCTAATGTATATTTAATAATCGTTTTTTATGTAACTAAAGCTGTCTGATAAATGACGTTGAGTAAAAAGTTAAATATTGGCTTCTAAAATGTAGTAGAGTAGAAGTATAAAGTAGCATAACATGGAAATACTCAAGTAAAATACAAGTACCTCAAAATTGTACTTAAGTACAGTACTTGAGTAAATGTATAGTTACTTCCCACCTCTGATACAAATGAACTTGCCTTGCCCGTTATGTTAGCATCACATTTCACCAGTCTATGCAGCCTAGCCTACTAACCACTTTCCAACTTAAATGTATTTTCAGAATGAGAGCATTTGAGGAAGAAGATGCCCTTACTGTGGCTCAACTAGAGGCAGGAGTCAGGTGCAAATGGCACTGGTCCTGGCTGAAGCTAGACTCGAGGAACGAGGTTAGGGGAAAAGAATATGCGTTCCCTTTGTCGCAATTCTTCACAAAAATTGAGAAACCAGGCCATGCCCGTTGCAGCCTCTGCTGCAAGGAAATTAATTATTCCACCAAGGGCTCCCATGCACTTTTTGCACACTGTAAAACCGAAAAACATAGCCAAAAGGTGGTGAGTATTATGACCACACTCAGTGTTGTACCAGTGTCAACAACTCAGGGCCAGTCACTGCAGGGGCCATCAACTCAGGGCAGATGAGGGAAAGAGTGAAGGTGCCAGTACCTCTGTTTGAAAGGATAGCAAATGCAGAGGTGAGTGTTGGTTAGCCAGTTTGTGTGCTAGTTATCACAGATAATTAAATAGTTAAGCCTAGACTTTGATAAGCAGAACAGGAAATTCCCCTAATAGCCTACTCCATCAACAGTGAATCATAATTATTGAATTGTTTTTATAATGAAGTATGTTTATTACATGCTATAGTGCTTTGCAAGTGGCATCATATAACATGCTAATACTATTTTTGTTGTTCCAGGCAATGGTTCTTGGAACCATTGCAGAATATTCCCTCCCCCTATCTGCAGCTCCTGTCATTGTTGAGCTTGCCCAGACACTGGCTCTGGATAAACCAGCTTTGGCAGACATGAAGCTATCCCGGACTGCTGCATCTTACAAGATGGTCCAGGGCCTGGGCCACACCTTCTCAGAGAGGACGTTTCAGAGAATCAGGTCAAGTTCATTCTCGATCAACCTGGATGAGAGCACGTCAAACTCCAACAAGAAGGTGTTGTCAATTTTAGTAAGCTACTTCAATCAGGAGCTGAAGCATGTGGTGGTGGAGCACCTTGGCTCCTTCGAAGTCCTTAAAGGCACGGCTTATCACTTGGAAACTGCCTTAGTCGCCTTTTTTAAAGACCATCAAATCCCATTTTCAAACATGGTCAGCATGATGTTGGACTTGTGTAATGTGATGAGAGGGAGCAAGTCTGGGCTGGAGACAAGAATAAGAGACAAGCACTGCCAGAACCTGCTGGACATAGATGGAGATTCATGCCACCATATCCACAATGCTGCCAAAAAGTTGGCTGCCCCCTTCTGCCACAACCTTGAGCAGCTCTTCACAGACCTTCACACAGACCACCTGTGGGCTTCAGACCAGGTATTGTGGATACGCCTCCACTGGAAATACTCATTGCAAAATGACAAATAGGCCTAATAAGTGTCAGCCCATGTTCTGCTTGTTTTCAGGTGAATTATCTGATGGAGGTTTGTGAATTCATGTGCATTCCAGGCACCAACCCACAGAGGTTTACGGCTCATCGGTGGCTTTCAGCGTACGATGTGGGCATCAGCACTCGCCGAATGTTGCCTGCATACAAGGTACTGTATTTTGGTTTCCTCAATCGTGCAGACCAGAACCTCTACATGGATATCCTAGAGGAGATTTACAAGGACCATGGAGTTGGTGAGCGGGCAAAGGCCAGGAACCAGTTCTTTCACCAGGACCTCAGAAAAAAAGGTAAAAGTCTTGAAATGGACCTAATATTTTCTGATCAGTTCCGCCCACAACATGTTATCTGATAATTCCTCTTGTGTTTTTCTTTTTTGGGAAACACAGTATACTATGTAGCCCAAAACCCTTTTTTAATTACATTTCTTCCAGGAATGACGCAAGTTGGGAAAGACCGAAAAGAGAGGGTGGTAAAGAAGCTCTGGTTCGAGAGCCTTAACACAAACCTTTATCTGAGTGTTTACCTTGGCGTCCTCCCCATCTTGAAGGAGTATGTTATGGTGTTCCAGGTGTATTCACATTAAGTGAATAATCAATCTCTGAGAAATGAACATAATTAACCTATCCTTGTATGACGAAGATAGGAGTCAGAACTGACCCTCAACTCCAAGTCACGTCTGTGTATGATAATATAATTGTTGTATTTTGGATTAACATGCCATAATTATTCACAGGGCAGCCAAACCCTTGTCCACAAGCTACATGACAAGCAGCTTGAAGTGGTCACCAGTTTCATGGCATGCTTTGTCAAGGCTGAGCATCTTCACACCACACCAAAGAAGCTCGTGGAGATGGAGTTCAGCGATAAAATGCTGCCTCTCAGGGAGCTGTATGTTGGACCGTTGGCTGAAAAACTGAAGGCAGAACATCCTCAACATCCAGTCAGTACATTTTATGAAAATGGCAAAATCATACATTGAGTCTAGTCGATGATTTAATTTCCAATGTTTTATTTTGATAATTTTTTCCAGATTGTGCTGCAGTTTCTCAACACAGTAAAGACTGCATACATCTCCACAGCAGCCTACATGCAGAAAAAGCTGCCACTGAACAGCAGGACTCTACAAGCCCTGTCTGCGTTGGACCCCTTAGTGAGAGGACACTCAGAAACTGGCATACTGCTGAAGCGGCTCTCAGGGCCAGAGATGATGGGCCACTTGGTGCCACCTGAGTGTGACGTGCCACTGGAAGTGTTGAAGTTCAATGTTGACCACACCCTTCCCCTGTACCTGGATGGTGACAGCATGGTTACGTGGTGGGCAAATATAATGGCCACTGGCAAGTACCCAGGTCTTAACCATGTGGTTAAAGGGGGTCTTTCTATTTTCCATGGACCTATGGTAGAGTCCTCATTCAGTGCAATGGGAGACATCATTACTCAGAAAAGCACCAAAATGAGCATGGCAACATTTAATGCCATTCAAACAACCAAATATGTTCTCAAGTCCAGATGTCAAACAGCCATCCAGATGTTCAAGAGAGAAAATGTGAAGCTCTCCACGGTGGACAAGGCCCTCTGTAAGAACATCCGCACTGCAGGCACAAAAGACAAGACACGCAGAAAACAGGCCCTGTTGAAGAAGAAAGAGAGGCAGGAAGAGTTTGGGTGCCAGCCAATAACCAGTGCCGAGCAAAGCAGGAAGATTGCAGTGGAGAAGGACAGGCAAGCCCATGTGAGGCACAGAGCTGCTCAAAAGCGGAAAAAAGCCCTTGAACTACTGGTACAGGCAAAGAAGGCAAAAAAGTAGTATGTACTTTTAAATATTTGATCTCTTCATTCAATAGTAGTATAAAGTCTAGTACAGAGGCTTTCACATACGTTTTCTAAATGTTCAACAGGGAACTGCTGCTAACAAATTGTTTCTATTTTCCCTTTAGAAATCATCTAGATGAAAAAGGAAGGACGTTTTGATGTGCCGCAAGAAGTGTCGGAGAGTTCACTGTCTTCTGCCTTCCCTTTACTTTTATCTCTAGCGTTGCAAAGGCAGTGTGAGAGAAATATTCATGCTCTGACTGGATATGTTGTTTTGGTTACTGTCTTTAAAATTGTGTAAGATAGTGGTACGGCTCTACAAGTACACAAAATAAATGCTTTGTTATATTACAAATGGAAACTCTGTGTTTTTCTTATTATTACCACTGCTTGTTTTGTTGTTCTGATTGCTAAAATTGCCTGTAAATCCACATTTTAAAGCTGATAATTAAAAAAAATCTACTTTAAAATCTACTAAAAAAACTAGCCTTGCTCTTTGTTGAATTGGAAGGACTTGGTTATTTGTCATTTATATTGAACATTAATATAATTAATTTTAATTGATCATATTTCCTTTGTGGAAAGTCCTGGTCCTGCTTTGTTCGGACTGATACATTTTAGACATATTTGATTTAAGTACTTCTTTATTTGTCCATTTCATTTTAGTCTGCTTCAAGAGGTGGCTTTCAAAAAGAAACTTGGAGAGCGAAATGAAGGCCAGATGGGCGAAGGCTGGACACTACATCACGGCAAAAATACCAAACCTCTGAAGACTGAGAATGCTTTATTATTTATAGGACTCTTTATTTATTTGTAATTAATTAGTTGATATTGATGTGTTAATGTGTTATTGTAATTCGTTTTTTTATTTTTAAAATATTGAATTATATTTATTATTTTTGAATTAAAATGCAAATGTTGTATTTATGTGTTTATCTGATAAAAACCTACGTCAGAAATGATCATGCTTGTCATATGTCTATCTCCATAGAGGCTGAATCATCATGTTAATCACATAGCTATCATATGCCTCAAACAGTCCTGATGCTCTTCTAGGTAATCACACATCCTGTCATGTTCACAGCTACAGTTGGGATACCTTTGTTATCATGTTGCTCTCATGTTGGAAGAGGACATTCAGGATTTTCACAACAAATACTCAAATCTATAAAAGCTCACAGCCCTGGCCACTGTCTCTCTCATAACTAAGAGGCAGATAGCATGTTAACAACAAGCGGGAGGAATGTACAAAGTATATGTACGCAAATTGAACCCAGATCATTTGAGAAGTCGAATGCAGGGTTGTTTTATCATAATCTCTTGACCCGCCCACTGCAGGTGTGATGGAGAGGTGATGTTCCAGTCGGAGGAGTGTGTTGTTAACTTATTGTATTTTGCTATAACATTATATATATACAACTATTTGTTACTATTTATTCAATTTACTTATCTTTGTTGTTACTGCAATAAATGACACAGTGAACACATCTTTAATATGTTCATGTACTCTGGTGTATATACCATCATACTAGTATTTATTGTGGCTCTGGTATTCTTTCAGCATGCCCCCAGCATAGTATGTGTAATACTATCATTAAACACAACAACATACCGTGCTGGTGGATCATGCTGGTCCCCAGTATGATCCATGATGGTGGATCATGCTGGTCCCCAGTATGATCCATGATGGTGGATCATGCTGGTCCCCAGTATGATCCATGATGGTGGATCATGCTGGTCCCCAGTATGATCCATGATGGTGGATAACCAGCATGGATCACTCTGGGGACCAGCATGATCCACCAGCATGGACCATATACATATCTTCAGTATGATAGCTGTCTAACAGAACTTCGGGTAGTCACACCTACATTTAATGTGCAACGTTAATGGAGGCGGAACTAATCTGCGGTGTTGTTTGTGTTACACCTGTTTTATTAATCGCCATACTTGGCAATCGCAACTCCAGAGCAACGCATGCGGTCTAGTGATATTTCTGGATACAAGAAAACTAAAGGAACAAGATGCAGCCTAAGCTATCAGCCCCTCTGCAGTAGGTGACGAGCAGCGAGGTACGTGTTTGCTGGTTGTTTGTGGTTGAGCTGCGGGTTATGTGTGTTTATGTAGTGTATGCTGATAGAAATGTGTGTGTAGTTGTTGATACATTGCTGACAGAGGGAACTACATTTGAATACAGATTTAAGAAATATCAGTCTTTGAGCATGTAATAAGCATGTTTTGTTTTGACTATATTACAACTATATTATAATAAAATAATATAGTATTTATATTATTGAATTGATTATTATTATTAGTAGTAGAAGTAGTTTATTTGCATTAATTATATTTTAATCTTTTTAAGGCTAGTATTTTCACTATATTCATTCTGTAGTGCACTATTAAGATCAGAACATATCTTAAGTCTGCTTGAATGATGGATTTCTTGTCTGCATTGGTCCAGGAGATCATCAACCTCCCAAAGATGCCACTACAAAAACCTGCTCTGGAGATGTTGTAATTTCTCCACAAAAGTGAGTTACAGGAACTGTACCCAAATCTCTGGATTGCCCTCGGCATTGCAGTAACTCTTCCTGTTACAGTTGCGTCTGCTGAGAGAAGCTTTTCCAAACTGAAGCTTATGAAGACGTACCTCCGGTCGTCAATGGCACAAGAACGCTTAAGTGGCCTGGCTATCATAAGCATCAACGCACAGTTGGCACAGCAGCTGCCATACGATGACCTTGTCGATGACTTTGCATGCAGGAAATGCAGACGTATTCACCTGTAAACGCATACTGAACGACATACATGCACATTTACCATTTACCTCACTGTATAAAAAAGTAACTGTTGATAAGAATTATATTTGCAAAGTACTTTGTTTCCCAACATTTTTTCACTCCTGTCGGTGGGGGGGCTCATCTCACAATGTCGCTTGGGGCCCCAAGTTGGCCAGGGACGTCCCTGACTGAGGACCTGACGTGGACTCATCACCGAGGACCTGACGTGGACTCATCACCGATGACCTGACGTGGACTCATCACCGAGGACCTGACATGGACTCATCACACAAACACCATCACCAAAACAGCGGCTCTTCTTCCTCCACAGGCTAAGGAGGTTCAACATGGACTCCAGGATACTCTGCAACTTCTACGGAGTATCCTGACTGGTAACAATAATAAGCCATAAACCACAATGGGCTATGATTATGAACCAATAAACCAATATTAAACAAGTCTCTGCTTTTTTGTTATACATATCAAATAGAGCCGCACTAACCCTGTCTGACGCAGCGATGAGATGAAACTGATACTGCCCGTTGCAAGTCTGTAGCAAGGATGTTTGCAGAGTGAAGTCCTACACTGCCCTCTGTTGGTGAAGCTGCGCCACTCTCAGTCCTACGGTGACAAAAAACCACCTTCAACTGAAACAAAGTTAAACAAAAATCCATGTTGGTTCTTAAACAGTGTGAACAATTGGCAAATGCTAAGCTAAGCTAAACATTGAAGGATAAACATTGGCAATTAAACAGCAGCAGTTGAACCTACAAAAGGTGGGGGGGTAAAACAATTCACCATGCTGCACACAAACAATTCATTTGAATGTGTTGGACCTATTCACCACAGCAGTCGAATGCACTTATTGTAAGTCGCTTTGGATAAAGCGACAGCTGACAGCTAAATGCAATGTAATGTAATGCAATGTAATGCCTACCTGTACCACCAACCATGACTCAGCAAAGAGGGAACAAAGGCCCACAGGTGCCTTTTATAGCAGAACCTGATTGGGGGAGGAGTCTGGATCTGCATTCAACAACACTGCCCTGTTGTGGAGTGTTATGGGTAACAGCAGATCCAGACTACACACTGCACCACAGTGTGAAAGTGTTATCATTGTGCACTTCCTGCCATTCCTGCCTAAACGTGCATGAGGTGATTTGCTTGACAGTTTATGTTTGAATAATAATAGTAATATATTGTATGTATTTATGTATTGGGGCAGCGATGGAGAATACTCCAGTTGACCCCTCCGTGCAGTTTCAATGCAGGTACTGTATATTTTCTGTCAC
The DNA here is from genome assembly GCF_902827165.1 of Trematomus bernacchii. Lineage (NCBI taxonomy): Eukaryota > Metazoa > Chordata > Actinopteri > Perciformes > Nototheniidae > Trematomus > Trematomus bernacchii. Next base: position 7,918,480 of record NW_022987616.1, on the reverse strand, counting down.
AGTTATCATCGTATCTCTGTGAGCTTCCAGCTTTTGGTTTTTAATATCGGAGACAACACACACAGAACCAGGGACCCTGTTGCTACATCGGCCTCGGTGAAGGAAGGTAGAGATGGCTTGAAATGAGGAGAAGTCAAAGGGATTCAATGAGACAGACCTGGGTACAGCTCTTTTCCTTGTAATTGGTCAGCAGCTTGGACCAGTCCATTGAGCACAGACATGATGCTTTCACTGGAGAGGAGGAGGAGGGTAACCTTTATCAACTGACAGCTGTTAGTGCAGTGGCTGTGAAGAATGATGTCTGTTATCTCATGAACCCTATCACTCAAGGTCATTCGGAGTCAATGGCTGTGTGACACTGAGATGACCAACCAGTGAAGCATGGTGTCTGGAGCAGACACTTCAAACAACCCAAAGGTCACTGAACAGACCAATGTGAGACATAAGGCATGAATTACAATTCATCAATGTTATTTTATAAATGCTTTTGTTTAACATCAGTCAAATCATTATGATGCATGGTTACCATACTGAAAAGACAACTGAACCTGTGATCCACTCGACATATGACATTGGCAACACTGAGACACATTTGTATTAGCTAGTTTCATTAGTTTTATCAACATAGTGTTCCAGGAGAGGGTTTGACCAAAGATGACACCAGCATAATTGATGTATGTGGAATCAGGAACAGTTGAGACATCCTTGATTGATAGAAACATGTTTGCAAATGTAGGAATCAATGTTCAAAGCTTCATGAAGTGATGTTTGACCACAAGATGGCAGAAAGAGGCCTGATAGATCATCAATGTATCAATGATATCCAACCCATTAGCATATAACTCCCTGTATCCAGCAGACAGAGAAATGTCTGTGTTACGCTGGACTATTGGTTGTGCTGTGTTACATTACCTGATAGTGACAGTAGAGAACCAGGAGAAAGAGGACAGAGACATGCACACATACAGAAAGGTAGGAACACTGCATCTCCTGGCGTCTCAACCACAGAATGACCCGGTAGGGAGCTTCTTGCTTTCAAATGACTGCATATTCATTATCTCCAGGCTTATAGAAGTGGTGCACTGAAGCTCACAGTCTGTTATGAAGAGTGTGAAAGCTGTGGAGCTGCTGAGCTGTTACTACACTTTCCAAGTCTTTCGTCAGCATTTAACCCTTTGCTGTTTCCATTAGTCATCTGATTCAGTGTTTTTGTAAAACATAGAATGAAACAGATATTCAATTTCACATTGAATTGAGTTAGAACAGCTGACCTGGAGCTAGCAGAGTGTGATTCTCTTCATGTATTGAGAACAGGAATCATCTGTCCTCTTCCCATCACAGCAGATATCAATCTACAGACCTAATGTAGGACGCAGCGCAATGCACCTTTAAATCATTTCTCAGTCCTTTAGTATTTCCAGTGTGTAATGTTAAATAATAGATTACAGCTATTTGAATTATTCACTGTTAGCTTGACATGGCTGTACAGTTTGAGAGCAGTCGGTTAAGCTTCTCCGTGGTTATGACCTGATTTAGTTTATTTGATTGTAAAATAATGCATCTCTTTGTAAACACAGCACACATTTGTGTTTTCTCTTCACACTAAGGACACAGAGATCTCAGCATTCATTGCAAATGTGAAAATGATAACATATTTATATGAATGTGACAGGTAGTCAATTAGCTTTGGTGAAATGCACTGTTGTTATTAAATGTGACTCTGGTACAGTTCATCTCATAATATGATAAATGAACAGTTCTTCCTGAAGCTGGATAATAAATCCACTCAAATAAACTCAGCAAGATCAGCGAAGATGAATCTGCGTTACAACTTTAACTAACATTGCCTTGTTAAAGTGAATGAAAATATGCTTCAAAGAGACACAGTTACAGACATCTTAGGCTAGAGGAGACCAAAGTTAACTTTAGATTTGAAAAGATGCATTTCATTTGGTCAGAGGGTGGACAGGGTGAAGGACCTGAAGAGACAAACATGGATTGGTTTCAATAGCAAACATTTATTCAAATCCTTTGGACAACACAATGTTTGACATCTACCCTGATCAACGTGCTCTGAATGCTCAGTGCTAGCTTGAAGTTACACATGGTCACGTTGTGTTATACAAAAACGTAACCATTGAGCTTTGAAATGTTTTAACTCAGATGATGGTAAGTGCCGCATAGAAATCAAACAGCTGATCACAGTATCAGAAAACTTTAATGATTGATCCAGGGACAACACAAGAGGCTACACATGCAGAGAGCATCCATCCACAGCTCGACATATTCATCTACATTTCTACCCACGTGTACATCACTCTTTGATTTCAAATCAGACAGTTCTCTTAAACAATACCATATCATTGTTCACGTCATATCTGCTCTTTTCCTATCCAATCCATACTTTATATAAGATATGTTATTCTGGTGGCTTTCTTGATGTTTCTCTGTGGCATCCTAGGTGCAGTATGGACAGTATAAGGCTTTGACCTGTACTGTGCACACTACATCGTGTCAGATCCGCCTCATAAAGAAGTCCGTTACAGGCTCACATACACAGTACCATCTGCTGCACATAAACAGTCAGTCTTGTTCTGTAAAGATTTAGATTATTCTTGAATAAATGAGTGCTGTATTGTTTCAGAGGGTAGCTGTTATGTATTGCACATCATAAGACATTGTTAGTCACAAATGTGGTCCTCTTTGAGACTTTGAAAATGTTGCTGTACTGAGTTGGTTTCCTGTCTAACTCTCAGGTATATGGGTTATAACGTTTTGATAGCAGCGCCAAAAAGCTAACAATATAGTAGTCCACTTATTGATTTGTGTTGGTACAGCTTGTAAAAAGCACAAGAGAACAAAGAAGGATATTTCTGGTGATGTTTATCTTAATGTCTGAAGGTAAAAGACTGACAAAATGCTAGTTAGCTCATGCTAACGTGCAACCGTCATTGGATTGTGTTGGACACGTTTTACTACCCCCAATATTTTCTCAGGTATCCTTTTCAACATTTTGAGAGCAGTCATAAAGTCTGCACATGATTGCTCCATTAAAGAAAAAGAAAACAAGCCTGGAGGGGCCACAGTACTCCGTTAAAAAAGATTGTCATATAACTCTTACTTTGAAACACAGAAATAAAGAACATTTCTAAACACAACTGTAAATTCAATCATTTTGAGTTTTTAGCACATTTATGATAAAAATATTGTGATATACTTTAGAAAAGTGACCATGCAAATCTTATTGGGCTATAGAATAAATCATGTCCATAATAATGCAGGAATGCTGTACAAATACTGAAAATGACATCCCATGATTTATATTCTTTTGGATGAAACATTCTAGCTTTGGCAAATGTGCTCATATTCACTCTGCCTGTTCTATGTTTGTATAAAACTGAATGTATGTCCAGTGGGTGCTAATTAAACCACTGACAAACTAATACATATGTAAACCACTGTAAACAACAGTCAGTATCCTGGTCGTATCTTTACTGGTGTAAAAAAAAGAAAACATATTGAAGGGTTTCTCAAAGAGCTGGCAGCCTCTAATGTCACACACTGAGTTGGATTTGGTATCAAATCTGCTGGTTGGTTTATGGCACGAAGAAAATGAGTTCACAGCCGAAACTGGAAGGAGGTGCTGTTCATCGCGTGCAAACGGCATATCGTGAAGGAGCGCTAAAACTAAGACCCAAAGGTTTCATTTGATGACTGAAATGATACTGAGGTATTACCATTCAACAACAATATCAGATATTCCTGTTGGAAATGCTACATGTAGTTACTTTAGCTCTGGGAATAGTTCTGAGCACAGTGCAGAGGGTTTGCTGTCAAAACCAAAACCAATCACAACCAAAGTCAGAACCAGAGCCACAACCCCATATCAGTCTGGCTCTGTGCATCTAGTACTGTCGTAGGTCCCTGATGGTCATCTCATCAGAAAGACTTCTCTAAAAACAACTGAGAAATCAACATGAACAGGAAATGAGAAGTGGTAACCCTACTTGGTATTGCTCCCCCCCCCGTCCTCTCATTGCTCCCCCCCCCCCGTCCTCTCATTGCTCCCCCCCCCCCATCCTCTCATTGCTCCCCCCCATCCTCTCATCGCTCCCCCCCATCCTCTCATTGCCCCCCCCGTCCTCTCATTGCCCCCCGTCCTCTCATTGCTCCCCCCCCGTCCTCTCATCGCTCCCCCCCCCGTCCTCTCATTGCTCCCCCCCGTCCTCTCATTGCTCCCCCCCCCCCGTCCTCTCATTGCTCCCCCCCCCGTCCTCTCATTGCTCCCCCCCCATCCTCTCATCGCTCCCCCCCCATCCTCTCATTGTCCCCCCGTCCTCTCATTGCTCCCACCCCCGTCCTCTCATTGCTCCCCCCCCCCGTCCTCTCATTGCTCCCCCCCCCCGTCCTCTCATCGCTCCCCCCCCCGTCCTCTCATTGCTCCCCCCCGTCCTCTCATTGCTCCCCCCCCCCCCCGTCCTCTCATTGCTCCCCCCCCCCGTCCTCTCATTGCTCCCCCCCCCGTCCTCTCATTGCTCCCCCCCCCGTCCTCTCATTGCTCCCCCCCCCATCCTCTCATCGCTCCCCCCCCATCCTCTCATCGCTCCCCCCCATCCTCTCATTGCCCCCCCGTCCTCTCATTGCTCCCCCCCCCGTCCTCTCATGCTCCCCCCCCCGTCCTCTCATTGCTCCCCCCCCCCGTCCTCTCATTGCTCCCCCCCCCGTCCTCTCATCGCTCCCCCCCCCCCGTCCTCTCATTGCTCCCCCCGTCCTCTCATTGCTCCCCCCCCCCCATCCTCTCATTGCTCCCCCCCCCCGTCCTCTCATTGCTCCCCCCCCCCGTCCTCTCATTGCTCCCGTAACATCCATGACTTAAACACTTTATCCAGGATCAAAGCCACATAGCTGCACCTGCAAGGTGAATACAGCTGGTAACAGAGAAAGTGTTTGAATGCGTACATTAACAGGTTTATGATATCACTGCCCCGTCTAAGACACGATCTGACTTTAATTACATTTGACTCGAGTGTTTCGTCAACTTAATGCGTTGCTTAAAATAATACTTCTGCATACAGTATGTGACACTGTGAGTGTTGCACGGCCAGATACGGCTCAGCTGACTCAGATAAGGAAATATATGATACATTATGATGTGATATGATATGAATGATAATGGGACACATCGACGTCTGCACTCACAGTGCCACGGACTGTACTTAATGTTACTCTGATCCGGTTACTTATGTTGTGGCAGATATTTAAGTAAGCTTTCTTAACGCTAATGTTATAAGTATCAAGAATAATTGACCTACATTTGATTGATTTTTCCAACTTAAACAGAACTTATGAGGCGATAAACCTCTAGTGAGCGGCCCAGAGCTTTGTATATTTTTCTGTGTGTGGCCGTCGGTGAAAAAAGTTTGGACACCCGTGATTGAAGGGGTCTCCCTGCCCCCCAGATTATATAACAGTTGATCATAGAGCTGCAACCATTAGACGACTAACACACAGATTTATATAAGTATTATCACCGCAATAAACCGGATTACATTTTGTACATATCCCATATTCTATTGACATGTACATAGACTTCTTGCACTACTTTTAATTTAGTATTTTAGTATACATGTTGCATTGTTGGAGGAGCTCAGGTCAGAAGAATGTCTACTCTGAAGCATCTGATGATACAACCTTTGAATCTTTGAATTGAGAAGAAGAGATGTTTTGTTTAAAAAGTTTATTTAAAAATAAAATGACACCAAACAATTAATTTATTGGTAGCCAAGTATCCCCTTGATGAACCGCTAGATTATTTAAAATCATTCCTATTTCCTCATTTCTCTGTTTATTTCTAATAAGGTTGATATCTGTTGGTTTCTGACTGACAAAAGGGATGCAACTACCCCTTCATTTCATCATCAGTGACCTATTGGTGAGAAAATGATGCATCTCAGTTTCTCCAAGTCTGTAGATGTTTTTACATTTCAAATGTTTTCGTGTAAAACATGTGTTTTCAGCCCATTATCTGTTTTATATCATATCACATGAATATCTTTGGGTTTTTCACTGACAGAACAAGACTTTTAGCAAAAGATTTGATAGCAAATGATCCCCTAGATTATTACAAATAATTCCTATTTCCAGCTGTAGATAAAAGTGACTTTTATGTCCTTTTTTAATCACTTCTTCTTTATCAGCTGCTGAGTTTCTGTCAGATCTCAGTCTGATGCCTCCCACAGAGTTTCCTTGTACAGATCAGTCACTTCTGAAATGAATCCCACTCCCAGCAACACAGGGGGGAGAAAGGGGGGGGGGGCACTGCATTCCCCAAAACCCCCTCAAACCCCCCCAAATCAGGACAGAGGACACATCTCCTCCTCCACATCCACTGATGCTCTGCTAAAGGTCAGAAAGTAGCAGAGATGTTAAAGTACACACATCCTTTCCTCAAGTAGAAGTACAGATACTCGTGTTTATAAAAGTACTGACTAAACTTCTTTACTCAAGGAAAAGTAAAGAGGCTTCAAAATGTACTTAAGTAAAAAGATAGTTAGTCCACAACGTTATCGATGAATGACGTCCCTGTGAGACTGAGCTTCTCCACAGCGAGTCTCGCAGAAAGCATCTCTTTAAATCTTGGAGTTCACAAATCTTAGTGGACAAAAACCAAAACAACCGCTGAGTTGACGTCTCGACAAATACTAATATGTTATCAACCAATTAGATCAGTTAATGTAATCGACTAATGGGAGTTCCTCCATAGAGAATCTTGTTTTGATCAGAGAAGCACCTCCAGACTACTTATTGGACTTAAGGAATCTTATTCAGCGTAGACCAAAACCACCCTTTAGTATCTTTAAAGCAGTTTCTCCACACAGACATCTGGCTTGTATCAAAGATGTGTTCATAGGTTTCTTCAGCATTAAAATAAAACTATTTGACCAACAAATCTTAATTGACTTTGACCGAAACGTCCAAAGAGGAGGCAGCAGTACTCTGTAGTTTAAAATAAGCATTTCCAAGGTTTCTCTCTATAAAAACAGTGTGTGGTTTTGATCTGACTCCACCTGCACCGAGTCTGGATCTGACTCCACCTGCACCGAGTCTGGATCTGACTCCACCTGCACCGAGTCTGGATCTGACTCCACCTGCACCGAGTCTGGATCTGACTCCACCTGCACCGAGTCTGGATCCGACTCCACCTGCACCGAGTCTGGATCCGACTCCACCTGCACCGAGTCTGGATCTGACTCCACCTGCACCGAGTCTGGATCCGACTCCACCTGCACCGAGTCTGGATCCGACTCCACCTGCACCGAGTCTGGATCTGACTCCACCTGCACCGAGTCTGGATCTGACTCCACCTGCACCGAGTCTGGATCTGATCAGAAGTTGGCACAGGAAGCAGCTCAAAGTAACTCACTGTGTTTTATATACTGTGTGGGAAATCATATGAAGGGACAACTATAACTTACAGCTCATTTCCAGATGAATAAGTCAATAGTTTGGTGAAAGCAAAGTCAGGAAATAGTTTGAAAAGTCCGTCAAAGTTCCTGAAACTCCAAAGATGTCCAAAGATATTCACTTTACTATAATTTAAAACAAATAAAAGCAGCATTTTCTGACATATTTGCATAAAAACTACTTAAACGATGAATGCATTATATAAAAAAATAGATGATGTCTCAGCTTCAGTGTCCAGCAGAAGCCTGAGTATGAAATACAGATGTCCTTGCATTAGCTTCCCTGATGAATTTCAGTTGTTTTAGGAGTTTTAAGGTGAAGTACAACAACTGGACTGTAACTTGGAAGCAAACAGTGCATGTAGAGAGTGGAAACCACGTGAGAGAATGTTCATTTTAACAGAAAACCAGTGGCGTTTTCTCCCGGAGGCCAAGGGAAGCCAGGCTTCCCCTGTTTTCTCGGATTGTAGTTATAATTTAAATAATAATTAAAAACACTTGGTTTGTTTCGATAATTCTCCTTTGCTATGTGTTGCTGCCGGCCCGTCTCTCCCCCACTCTCATTGAGTATTTTACAAAGAGTGAAACAAACAGCGCCCCTCTAGATGTTATGGTGAAACAGTAGATTGCATTCACTGTTGCGAGAGGAGGCCAGCTGAATCGGGCTTCCCTTGGTGAAAAAAAATTGAGGGATTGACCAATCAGATGAGGCCCACGTGATGCCCCTGCCAACATGTGATTGGTCAGGGCCATGCCAAGGGAAGCCAGCGGTCTCTGGCTTCCCTTCAGAGGCGGCTGGCGATTTGATTAGACACTGCCATCCCATCAAATCACATCAACATCAGTTTTACTACGTACTGTAGTAGCCTACTGTAACTGTAATCACCGCCGTTTGAAATGATCAAGCAAATGAAGCATTATGGAGGGTGGAGATTTGGCGTACTTAATCAAACATAACTTTACTAAACTTCCGCTACAGCAGCAACTAAAAATTAAATCAGATGACAGGCCAATGCCCACACTCGAGCTGTGTACAGTCCAGTGGCGTAGCTGTGGGTGGGCCCGTGTGGGCCTGGGCCCACCCACATGCACGTCTGGCCCACCCACAGCCAATCAGCGCGTTATAGCGCAGAGCCGGGAAGCCCAGAAGGAAGTGCCACAAACTGCAGTTCCTCTAGTGGCCAACAGGGGATGGATGCAGAAAGGAGCAATTCCCATAGACCTCCATGTTAAAATGCCCAACTTTACAGCAGAAATAAACATGTTTCTAGCTTGGATCCAATCAAACTTATTCTGGATATAGTTAGATTCCACCTTCATGACAATGGAATAGGGAGTGCATTTTTTTACCGTGAGTAAATTAGTAAGTAAAGTAGGTTTTGCCGTGAGTTAACGAAAGTCTTATTTCTTCTTGAGGTCTGCAGTGAAGCGTGTACACATTTGCTGAATATGAAAACTCTCAGTGTGTGCCCACTGTGCGACTGTCAAGGATAAACAACCTGTGGCCGCCGAGCCAGTCATGTGTAGGGATGGGTACCGAGCCCCAGGGCTGAATTATTAAAGACCGTGGTACCATTAAACTCCGACGTTATCGGTCGGTACTGGAGACATGTAAAAAATATATCTCATATGTATTATTGCTACACAAACATTATATTGCAGTTTTAGTGTCGCCAACTCTGTTTCTAATATGCAAAAAGACAGCAAAATGCGTCTTATTTTTAGTATTTTCGATCTTTCCAATCCAGACGAGAGATCTCTCTCCCCCGTGTATGATGAATTGGAAATGGGGGGACCCTGATGTAAACAAGACGAAAGTCTTTCTCTGGTCTGCATCCCCTTAACAATTGTATGTTTTGAGCTGTACTGTACTGTACCCAATATACAAGCTGTTAATAAACTTTTCAATCAATTCAATCAACCGTCTGTGTGCGAGGGGGCGGGGCAGTTTACACACACGCAGCTGCTACATGCAGCAACACACACACACGGAGGGGATGGCGGAGAGAACGCGCTCCGAGGTGTGGTTAAACTTTACCTGTTCGATGTGGACAATGCTCGTTACCAAAAGTGCAATAAGAGTTTAGCATGGAAGGGCGGTAACACGAGCAATTTGTCTAAACATCTTGTAAAAGTGCACCACATTCAAACGGAGAAATGCACCGGGTTCGACTGTCTTTCTAGTAGCGCTGTAGCCCCATCCACGAGTAACTTTCCCACGTCAGGTGTTATGTATGCTAGCAGCAACCATAGACTGTATATATAAATGGACGTAGGGTCCGTGACGTCACCCATAGGATTCTGCAGAGTTGCCGAGAAGCCCTTAGTAGGCGGAGTCGGCCACTAACGGCTCGACAGTGACGTCTGAGTCTAACTCCCGCCTGCTCCAGCCTGCTCCAAATAAGGGCAAAGAGGCGGAGCCGAGGCGGGACCTTCTGCCTCCAGCTGGGAAGTAACAGAGCTAGCTCAAGCTAAGAAGCTAAGCTAACATGCTTCCCCATCAGCACACTGCCGTCACATTTTACGTTTCTAAGGTAAGCGGACATGAAACTATTCAGCAAAACTATAAATAATAATCTAAGTTATTGAGTTTTTAGCATAATACTTCAGAATCTTAAAATCCCTTAACGTTTGTATGCAATGTGCTAAATGCAACACTGGAATCAAGCAAATATTAATATGTTTGTATGACATTAGTTATTTATATTTTGCTATCACTTAATTATACGTTTAATACATTTAAGTTAAGCTAAGGTGCATGTGATGGTAGCTAGTTAGTGCTCTTACCTGTGAGGCCTCCTCCAAACCGCATTATAACCAGACTGTATCATTAAAACTATAAGTACCAGTTCTAGATCCTTGACTTTAGACAAACAATACAAAAGACAAAATGTATTTAAAGACCAATCTTTATTTGAAGGTGCCTCTTAACCTGGGATATTAGTTATACAGTAATAGTATTGACAATCTAAAAAAACTGAGCAACTCAACAGTCAACTTTATATTTCTTATTGTCTAAAGCATTTATTATTTTCATTTTCCCCTCTCATATTCAGTGTGGACGGATTGAGACAGCGTGGTGTCCAGAGAGCTGCAGAGACTTCAGGGAGAAACCTCCGTGTGATGGACGTCCAGTCTGTTGGTTTGGAGAGGACTGAGGGGCTTTCCTCTGTGAGGAGGATCAGACCTGATGGAGGAGCCCATGCATAGCTGATACCACCTGATCAGGCCTTGTCTGTCACTTTATTTGACTAAATGTGTTTACTTATACATTTAATAGGTTTACACCTTCTGTCCATATGTGCTTTTTTATTTAAAACATGTTTGATTAACTTTTGGTTCAGATTTCAATAAATTGAATTTGTATTTGCACTCCTTTTGTCCATTATTCTTACTGAAAATGTTAGATTACACATTCACATCTGACTGAAGATTGGCCCCATTTATTTGCGTTGCAAACTCTGCGGTACAAGGTACATGTTGTGAAGCTCATAAAGTGAGGCAAATAGAATTAATCAGCTGATGGAGTGTAGATGTGGAAATAGGTGCATTCGATCAGCTGACTTCACAATAAAAGTAGTTTCTTAGTGAATGTCCTGTACTGGTCTTAAAATCTCATAACATCAGCTTTTAATTTTCCTCTTGGATGTTCTTCTTGACCCTCAGAGAAGGAGAAAATGTTGAGTCGTGTCTTTCAGGCATGTCCTTTCCTAACAAAAATTACAGGAAACATAAAACATATTATTGCAGAACAAGTGTGTTATTTATGAAAGAGGTGTGCTTGTGTTTAGGGGCTGTAGATATAATTATTTTGTAATTGTAATGTTTTATTTTATTTCAACAGTGAGCTACAAAGACAATCAGATTATGAATGAACAGTATGAAATTCATCAACATTGAAATATATTTTATTATCAAAATAATATTGAACTGTTATCAAAACTTAGTGCAACTGTAGAAGCTTGCTCTGTTCTCTCACTGAAATCATAACTTTTACCACGTTTTTTACAGACAATATTGCGAGATAAATAGCAGTTGTCACTATGCGTTAAATAGCTTTGCCTTCAATACCTTAAATTAGAAAGCTGACAGTCATATTGCTTGTTAACATCTAAATGTAACCCTTTGCATGGAAAAAACCCTCAACTTCACTGATGTGTAGGTGATCTAGTATTTAGTATTGTTTAATGGAATGTATATCAGTGTATTAAAGTCAATACTTCATTTATTTAAACCAATATCTTTCTTGATTCTTTGTACAGTATGAAAAAAGAGTATTTGTACCTGTGCTGAAGTTCACTGCTGTGAGGAGTCCAGTTCTGTCTCTCACTCTCTGGTCCATCCTGTCTGCATCACCTGGAAACTTTAAACAAACAGATATATATGTAAAGAACCATGTGTACAAACAATATAACTTATTCTCTTCTGTTGAACATGTTGGATTGTGTATTGTCCGAGTCAGGGTTCTTTTTATTTTACTGTAACTTTGGAAGTTGTGTTACCAATGCTGTTGTGTTACTGTTTATTTGATACCAATTTGGTAATGCAATTAATAAAAACAACAACGTTTGGGTTCGTTCTTCAGATGACTGTGACGTTAACGTGTAAACTCAATAATGAACTCCAGCTCAACCAACCATATTGTAATATCTAAGTAATCATCTTGAAAATATGACATTAATAATTGTAATATGCACACATCTTATTGTGAGGTTGATTTCACATACACTACTTCGACGTTAGCTTGTCTACATACTTGAGCATAGCTACCACTCGCTTACACGCAAACCCAAGCCTTAACATTCATTACGTATCATAAACACATAAATAAAGTACTCGAATTTCACTTACCGCAAAACGGCATTCATGCACCGTCTGTTTTAACCGCAGAGCGAGTCACAATAGTCCGATATATAAGCATGAAGAACAAACAAACACGGCCGGGATCAAGTTGTGTTCCCTGGATGAACTGGGCAGGCAGAGTCCCTGTAGCTTCACGGACGGAGCAGCTAGCAGAGAGACAAAAAGCTAACAGCAGCAGTCACCTGACAGAGCTGTCACTCAATGTGACCACGCCCTAATTTATGCAAAAACTTTAAGACCTAATATAAATAAAAGGGTCGCGTTAGAAAACAATTCACTCACAGATTCATAATCACGAAGGTGGAATCTAACTATATACATAATAAAATGTATTGGAGCCAGGGCTAGAAACGTTTTTTTTCTGCTGTGAAAATGGGCATTTTAACATTGGGGTCTATGGAAATTGCTCCTTTCTGCAGTCATCGCCTATCGGCCAATATATGAACTGCAGTTTGTGGCACTTCCGTATTGGCGTCCCGGCTCTTCCCCTGAGTTTGCCGCTTGGCAGCAACACACGGAGTTAACTCAATTATACAAACATGGGCTAATGATTAGAGGTAACTGAGTTATTTATTTTGTTAAAGTTTCAGCTATTCTGTTTACAGTTCTGTCATCACATTATTTAATACGATTTGTATGTGCTAAAAATGTGCTAAATGTACATGTTATAAAAAGTGTAAACAAAGTGACTTCCGGCTGCGGTTTTCAGAATAAAAGAGCAGCAACAGGTTTGAAAACAACATGATTCATAATAGAGTATACTTTGATTGAATACAAGCAGGACATTAATAATTAACCTGCTGAAATGATGCTTTATATTACTTTTAATTGATATATTACTTTTATTTTAAAGGAACAACACCTGAAATGTCCTAAATGCAAAACATAAACAATTAATAAATGAGATGTTATTGAGCATTTGGTTTACCTGAGGAGCTCCAGAGCAGTACATATTGTAGAAATTAATTCAAAATGCCACCTTGACCCTGTAAGCTACACTTAGAGTATTTAGGTGGTTTTAATTGAGTTAAATATCTTCCTCCACATTGACCAAGATGCAGTGTCACTACAAAAGTAAACCATGAATGGAGTAATGCTGCTTCACTATAATCGCTTTCTGTCTCCACATAATAAAGCACACAGCAGTCGGTTAACGAAGAGCAGTCAGAAAGCTCTGATTGGATCATTAAGCTTTAAAATAACTCAATGTTTACACGCTCTGCAAAGCCATCAGTTCTTCAGATGAATGCACAAATAATACACAGAATCTATAAAAGCATGGACACAGAAACACAAGGTGTGTGTGTGTGTGTGTGTGTGTGTGTGTGTGTGTGTGTGTGTGTGTGTGTGTGTGTGTGTGTGTGTGTGTGTGTGTGTGTAGGGCTGCACGATTTGCGGAAATAATGTAATTGCGATTTTTCTGACAGATATTGCGATTGCGATTCAATTTGCGATATATATATACATATATACTATATGTCAACATTTACCTGTCCTCATCTCACAAAACTGAGCCTTTTAGATTATATATATATATATATATATAATCTAAAAGGCTCAGTTTTGTGAGATGAGGACAGGTAAATGTTGACATATAGTGCCCTCTGGTGGAGTGTGGTGGTACTGCATGCTCCAGGTATTATATTGTAATGTGTGTTTGCTGCCAGCAGGGGGCGCGACACTTCCAGATGTCATTGTGCATCCTCTGCTGGAGGCCTTCATGCAGATGTAACACACATTAACACAACTTCTGTCTTTATTGAACTGTGATGCTGTGATGAAGGGTTACAGTCTAGATTTGACAATAAAGTTTAATCGTATGGTATAAAATGGAGGAAATGCAGCAAACTCACTTTATGGAAGGTAGGATAACGTTCTCTAAAAACATTCTTAACATTTTTGGTGATAACTTTCTTAAGATGTATGAGTGCATTGAGACAATGAATAGGACGTATAAAAACGAATTTGCAGGCAATATTCACTCACATACACTTATAATCACACTAAGGTATGTAGGCCCACAGTATTCATAATATCATATCTGTAAAATATCAGAAAATAATCACACTTTTTTCTGACTATAAAGGTTGTGTCTCGTATGTAGGTTCTAACTGTTAGATAAGCTATCTGGCCGTGTGTGGTTTGTGAGGGCTGCGTATAAACAGTGTCCGCTGTTTATGCATATTGGATACAAATCGTTATTGCACCCTTTAGATTTGAGACAGACAGACATATAGAGGAACGGACCGACTGTCACTGCCCGTCCCTGAAACCCCTGTTAGTGTTTGCATGTGTTTGTTTCTACTGTGTGTCTCTCTCTCCCCCCCACCTGCCTGCTGGTCTGCTCTACACGGCTGGGAGCAATCTCCAATCAACCACACCTGCAACCTGCTCATCAGCCACACTATGAAAGCCTGCAGCCTGCTCTCATTCCCTGCCGGATTGTTGCCGTGAAAGGATTGTTGCGTGCCGCTCTAGCTTTTTGCCAGCATATTCTTTGACAACTTTGCCTGCTTTTGCCTCACACTAATTGTTATGTCTCTCCCAGGAGGAATCCAAGGCCTTCCACACTCCCAAGACCAGCCAGGCCTCTCTACCCACTCTGGAACAACTGTTTCCCACTGCCGCCATAACCAACCTCCACTCCCAGCTCCCCTTTTCTAATAAACAAATGTTACTTTCACCAGCTGATTCCGAGTCTGATTCTGGGTCCCCTCCAGTACATGTGAAGGCCCGGACACACCAGCCCGATTTTGGGAGTCAGAGGCCGTCAGAGGCCGTCAGAGGCAGTCGGGCATTCGCGGCACCCTACTCAGGTTTGTGTGTCCCGCACCGTCGTCTCTTTACGGCACCTTTTCACACCTCCCGACGCCTCCCGTGGCCCGGGAGGTCAGAGAAAGTCGGGACAAGCAATCACTCTGATTGGCTGTTCACACTACCGCTGCCTGCTGGTAAGGACAGTTATTGCCACTCGTCGACTGAAGTATTTGCGGTGTGTTCGTAGGCAGGCGGCGTAGCCGACGCAGGTGACGCAGCTAACGTAAAAGTCGGGAAAAGTCGGGACGCCTTCGGTACGCGTTCTTTGGTCTCAGGTGGGTGTGTAGCGGCCTTGACACCGACAGTGACTTGTACTAGCTGCTGGTCGAATAAAAAAAAGAAAGAAAAGACTTCTGATAAATCGGAACAATAAAGCACGTTATCCTACTCTAAAATAATAACATTCTGGCAACATAAACAAATCTAACTTGCAGCTGAAAACGTTTGAAGAACCTGCGCAGAGTTAACTTTGCATTAGTGAACTTGAAGCTTTAATGTATTGTGTTCTTTATTTATTGTTTAATGTGTTTTTTCCTGCAGCAAAATGGATTCACCCACCAACATTCCAGTTATGGAGGACAGTGAGGCAGAGACACTCAGAGGGACAATTCTTCCTGGTAAGTCAAACATTGAAATGAGAAAAGTATTTGTTGAGCTTTAAAAATATGTGATAATGACTCTATAATATAAGAATAAGAAAGGGAGTCTCTTTTCCTCTCCCTCTCCTGACAGGCCGTCAGTATCACTGATGGAGCTGGCTGTGCTTGATGGCTGTACTTCAGTTGTGATTTGGTGCTTTATATATATATATATATATATATATATATATATATATATATAAATCACCAAATCACAACACCTTTTGCTGTTATTCTGATCAAAAACGAGAAAAACGCGGCTGAAGGTTAATCCATAGGTTAATCCAATGTGTCTGTCACTTATAAAAATGGAATTATGGATCATCAATAATTTTTTCAGTCAAAAACTGAGTTTTCATTAGCTGCTAATGATAGCTTCCAGAGTGTATGACAGCTTCCTGTTTTGTCTCCTTGGATACGAGTCCAAACAACTCACAGACTGCACCGGGCGCTGACGTAGGCGCCCTGTGACCATCAGATTTGACGACGCTGATTGGCTGAAATTATGTTTCGGCGGCATAGTTTAAAGATAGCAACAGTTGGCTTCTGCTGCACTTGCTCTACTCGTAGAGAGGGTAATGATACACGGGCAAGGCCAGGCAGGAAACATGCGACTTATCAGTAACTTTAAACATCGTAACACAATTTTAAACGAGATTTTATTGTAGATTATACATTTGACTGATACCAATTATATAATATTTACCTTGTTTATTAAAAATAAAAATAAAAAATATATTTTTTAAATACATATTTTTTTAATTTGAATTTTTAATGTGGGAAGAGGGGGGGGGGGGGCGGCGCCCCTAGCGCCTCTATGGGCCGGCCGCCACTGCTTAATAGTCTGAATCAGGGAGGTGAGGTCTGGCAGGCTGACAGCTACAACCTGTAAGGCCGGTTTCCACGTGACTCTGACGTGTTTTTTCTCTCTGGATTTCTGAGGGTGTGAAGCTTTATATATACAGTCTATGGTGTGAAGGCGTCCTCAGATCAGATGCAGGCAGACTCAGGACTGAAGAGGAAGAAATGAGCAGAGTTTCCTTCTCACCTGAAGAGAGTCTGTGAGTATATCTGAAGAGAGTCTGTGAGTAGACAGGCAGTGATATCATAAAACTGTTAATGAATGCATTCAAACACTTGGTAGTTTTTTTTTTACCAGCTGTTCTATATTCACCTTGCAGGTGCAACTGTGTGGCTTTTATCCTGGATAAAGTGTTAAGTCATGGATGTTAAAAGTTGAACGTCTTCATATTTGTCTAACATGATAGTTTACTATTCAATCATGAAGTATGACGCTGCGCTGTCAATACGCTTGTCCATGTTTGTGAAACCCTGGTTGATTTACTGAGTTGATAACCAGCGTCGTAGGACCACTTAGCGAGATGTCGTTTGTTAGGGTTAGTTAAGATAACTCAAACATATCCAGGGTCTGTTTGAACATCTGTCTGAAATATTGTGTAGGGTTTCTCTCTGAGTGAAAGCAGAATGAGTTTAGAAAGATTTCCATGTACTGTTGGCGGTGTTTCAGGCAGAATGAGTTGCAGTCTGATTGTTATCCGAGTTCTCGTCATCAGAGAGAAATGCACGGCGTGTCAGAACCCGCTCTAACAAGTCGTGACTGTTTTTATGTCTAACTCTTAATAGTCTGAATAAGGGAAGGAGTGTCTTCCAACACTGACCTGGTTTCACTGAAGAGCCTTGAAAATGTCAAATGTTTTTTTTTAGTTTTAGATTATACATCTGGGACTAGATTGCCCGAATTTGAAAAACATATATAACAGTACATGTTTTGATATATATGTTGGGCTATACAAAACATTAGCATGAAAAGTAAATGGGAGATTATATCAAACTTAAAAAATATTCTTCCCATAGATTTGAACCTCATTGTAACTTAGTTATCAGGGAACTTGTTTTTCCTATTTTCAATGATATATCAAAAACACATTTCTTATCAGTTCACAAAAGACCTCGTTTTAATTAAAGTCCGTAACTGCTTTCATGTAATTAACGTACATATTTTAAGCCAAAGAATTCTGTTTTTTCTAAACCTAACAAAGAAGTTTTATTGAATGGTTATTGAGCGCAGTTCAGTTGTGTGGGATATTTTGTGGGGAGCTGGGCTGTACATTACCTGTGGATGTACATTGAAGTGACTGTTTGTGCGTGCTGTGATACACTGTGACACACTAACACATATTTAGGGGTCAACACACTGGGTTTCTGTGTGGTTCTGGGGCTGTGGGGAACATTCTGGGCTGATCCGGTCCTGTTGAGGCTCCAACAAGGTTCCTGAATATCTGAGAGGAGGGGCTACCTGTGATGTAAAGCTTGTAGTAATGAATGAGCATGTTGTTGTGTTTGTGTGAAGGTGGGGGCTCTGCTATGGATCAGTGTGAGGACAGAGAGGAGGAAGCCCCCCCCTCTAAAAGTTCTGGGGAACATGACATCTCCACCTGTCCATCACTCTTCTCCATGTCACAGCTCAGCACTCATTATTCACTCACTCAAAGCTCTGTGTCTCTTCAAGCCCATAGCAAACACCACACTCTGCTGGACCTGGACCTGGACCTTGACCTGGACCCAGCTCTGTGTCCAGTAACCAGCTTACTGCCAGAGACCAGAACCAGGTGTGTGGTCGCCGGCTGAGTCACTCTCTTATTTCTCTCATGGTACTTATTTGTACCAGTAGGTCAACTTGGTTTGCAGAAGTAAGAAAAGGTATCCATTGTGCCACATGCTTCATACAATATAGACAACAGACACATCTTTAAAAAGTCCCTCTGGCTCCAGAACATCCACAAAGCTGTTTTTAAACCTCTTGGTTCTACACCTTTAGGAAGATTAACCTCCGGCCCGAAGGAAGAAGCTGAAGCTCAGGTTGCAGGGGGTGGGAGTCTTCATTAAACATGGAGTTAGACAGCCTCTGTAACTGTCTGATGAGCAGGGACTCCAGACAGGGCCGTATCCACCATTGAGGTCACCGAGGTCCGGACCTCGGTAATTTTTTCCGAGCCGTGTCTATAACTTAACTTGTGAAATAACTGCACTAAACAGGGTTCTTTGTAGTAGTACTTCTATTTACTGACGATGGGGGCGCTGCATAACTACGTAGCCTCGATTAAAGCAAACAGAAGAAGACGACATGTATCAACAAACCACTGCAGCCCGGACTTGTATCGGAGCAGCGGAGGAGTGATGAGGTATCTAGAGATCTGAGTACAGTGGGCTGCTTGTGTTTCTGTTCATCAGGACATCATATGACCAGCAGATCCTGTGTGAACGCTCTACGTTAGTCAGTGGACGTCCGACAACATGCACACTAACTTATATTGCAGCTATAGGCTAAACTTTGGTTTAAATTTCGTGAATAAACTAGCTAGAGAGCTACAGTTAATTACATTCATCCAATGTCACTCCTCTGCCAAAGCCCCTCTTACCTGTGGGGTTCCCCAAGACTCGACTCTGGGCCCCATCCTTTTTCTACTGTACATACTGCCCCTAGGTTCAATTCTCACAAAACATAATATTCCCTTCCACTGCTACGCCGACGATGTACAGATATATCTGCCTCTAAAAGCAAATGTCAAACACTCACTACAGCAGCTGATGGACTGCTTAACAGAGATAAAATCCTGGCTGAGCAAAAACTTTCTCAACCTCAACGAGAGCAAAACTGAGGTCATCTTTTTTGGACCCCAACCTCCAGCCTCTCCGGTTGATATTCTGGGCTCTCTCAAAAAAAACATCCTCCCCTCGGTCATGAACCTTGGAGTGACCTTCACTAGCACTTTTAAATTCGACAAGCAGGTCAGCACCGTAGTCAAATCCTGCTTTTTTTAAATAAGACTATTGGCCAAAACCAAGTCGTATTTATCTTTTAATGACTTAGAAAGGGTTATTAACGCCTTTGTAACCTCAAGACTGGACTATTGTAACGCTCTGTATGTGGGTATGGACCAGGCCTCAATTAAACGCCTGCAGCTAGTCCAAAACGCAGCTGCACGTTTGCTGACTGGCCACAAAAAGCGTGACCACATCACCCCAATTCTGGCCTCACTACACTGGCTTCCAGTTCGGTTCAGAATTGATTTTAAAATCCTTTTGCTAGACCACTTTATGATCTGACTGAGACAGTTTCTGCTCTTTAAAGACATGTTACCAAACCAAGACATTTAAAGGTCCCATGTCATGGCCATTTCCACTGATCATAATTCCATTGTTGAGGTCTACTAGAATAGATTTACATTGTTCAATGTTCCAAACTCACATTGGTTTCTCATACAGCATCTCTGTATAGTATGTGTATTCACTCTCTGTCCTAAACGGCTTGTTGGAGCTCCTGCCCCCCCCCCCCTCCCTCCCTATGAGCCCACTGTGCTCTGATTGGTCAGCTCGCCCACTCTGTTCTGATGAGTCCACCACCGTTACAGCGGAAAATCAGTGATTATGTGTTACAATGGCGTTTGTTAGCAACCAGGAAATGACACCAGTAATGACTGTCACTACCCGATCTGCAGCCCTGCCCTATCTGCAGTGCGCATGTGCGAGATGGTCCGCCATATTTGACAACTACTGTTGGAGTAGAATACCTCTGCTACGCGCCGTTCGTTGGATGAGGCTGGATCTCTATTAAATTAAGAAAGGAATTGAAAACACCGGAATCAAAGTTATAACAAATTATCTGAGTTTACTTCTAGTAGGAAACCAAACACATATACAAGTTATACAGAGTACTCCGGGTACCCCGGGCTTTTAGGTCTGTGATGCGAAGCGGATAAATGTGTCGGGATCAAACCAACTCATCAAACCAAAAAGAAATTGGACTTCAGGTCTGTGATGCGAAACGGATACAGATATCGGGATCAAACCACTCACCAAACCCAAAAGCAATTTTACACACACAAACGTCAGTATTTCTATCTGTCTTTGGGGCGGAGATTTGTCGATTCTTCCTTCCCACTTTTCTCCCAAGCGAATTAGAGAACCCCTGGGGAGGAGCTGTTTAAACTGCTAACCTCCCCCAAGTGTCCTGATTGGCTGGATTCGCTTCTGGCCGGGTTCAATCAGAGGTCTGCCCAGCATGTGAGATCCCAAGCCACCCCAGGTCAAAAGTCAATGTTTATCTTTACCTTATCTTACTCTACATTCCTTTCCCAGGGGATCTTTTCCTATTTTACGATGTCTTTAACGACTTAGAAACAGCATCTGGCTCTTAGAGATGATAACAGCCAATGTTGGTGTGTGAAACACAGAATCTCTGGATCAGTGAGTTTAAAAGTGAGAATAACATTCTTTTTCTAAGTGATTATCAAAACCCGTTCAAACAATACATGTTTACTTCAATACAGTGTAGAATCATATCTTTTTCCTTCACTACATACGGCAACTCTAATAGGACACTTGACACAGTGGCTTTTGGCAAAGCAGAAAAAGAACCGAGAGAGATGAGTTATTGTTATTACAACGTGACTTCACTATTATTTAAGAACTCTTTTTATTGGGTTCTTTTATTTGGGTTTAAGTACATTGTCAGAATAAGTGAGAAATGGATTTAAAGGGCCCATGTCATGGCCATTTCCACTGATCATAATTCCATTGTTGAGGTCTACTAGAATAGATTTATATTGTGCATTTTTCCAAACTCACATTGGTTTCTCATACAGCATCTCTGTAAACTATGTGTATTCACTGAATTTCACTCTCTGCCTTTAACGGCTCGTTGTAGCTCCAATAGCTCCAGCCCCCACCCTCCCTGTGAGCACAGTGTGCTCTGATTCGTCGGGACGTTGTGAATCGCGCTGAGCTCCGTGGAGGTGTTGTTTCCTTGTTAGCGATACACAGCCAAACACAGCCAAACTCATCCTGAGCACACACAAAGTCACAGCCGAAGTAAAAACAATAAGTGTGGCTTGATATTGAATAAGAAAAAGGTTGATAAACGCTGTGAGAATGGGTCTGCAGAGAGAATGGGTCTGCAGAGAGAATGGGTCTGCAGAGAGAATGGGTCTGCAGAGAGGATGGGTCTGCAGAGAGAATGGGTCTGCAGAGAGAATGGGTCTGCAGAGAGAATTTCGCCACGATCCCAACTGTCTGTTATCAGCCTGCAGCCAGGGAGGAGAAATCAGCAGAGCTGCCTGCTCCCTGCACACAGATGTGTGTGTGAGGAAGTCCGTGGATTGGTCAA
The DNA here is from genome assembly GCF_902827165.1 of Trematomus bernacchii. Taxonomy (NCBI): domain Eukaryota; kingdom Metazoa; phylum Chordata; class Actinopteri; order Perciformes; family Nototheniidae; genus Trematomus; species Trematomus bernacchii. The sequence continues at coordinate 7,896,512 of NW_022987616.1, read as the reverse complement.
TTTGGACCAATCAGCGGGGGCTTAACGTAACGGCTCCGCGGGCGTAACGTAACGGCTCCACGGATTGGTCCATTTCGTTCCGGGTACGGCTTGACATCATGCCGTACCCGGAACGAAATGGAAGAATCAAATGGACAATGACGTATCTCCAACGAGGCGTTTTGGGGAGGTATTTTCTGTGTTAGAGTTTTACTCGCTACAGGGTGTACTTTGAGGGTTTGTGACTCTGTACACCGTTTACATGCATAAAAACCTTCATAACACACAAGGGTACGGGTAATAACCGGAAAAGCATGACATGGGCCCTTTAACTTCTGTTAGACAGCTATCATACTGAATAAATATTTACTATGTATGCAAAAATGTATAGCATATAGTTATAGTCTAACAGAAGTTAAATTCATTTCTCACTTATTCTGACAATGTACTTAACCCCAAATAAAAGAACCCAATAAAAAGAGTTGTTAAATAATAGTGAAGTCACGTTGTAATAACAATAACTCATCTCTCTCGGTTCTTTTTCTGCTTTGCCAAAAGCCACTGTGTCAAGTGTCCTATTAGAGTTGCCGTATGTAGTTGTCAAATATGGCGGACCATCTCGCACATGCGCACTGCAGATAGGGCAGGGCGGCAGATCGGGTAGTGACAATGACAAACAGACAGTGGCGTTTTTATATGTACAAAAGTGGTGGGGCACAAAAAACTTAGATGTCTATATATAAGCTTCTGCAGTGACGTGCAGTGAGGTTCATGGCTGGTGAGGCACTGGCACTGACTCTTCAGGTTTACAAATATTATATTTTGACCTAAACCAAAATATAATATTATTTTTAAAAGCTTTTTTTGTCTGATGCTTCGATGAATTTTAAACAGACAGTTCAACAAAAGGATACCCAAAAAATGTAGTTTTATCATTTAAATATTGAATTGTTCTCTCTTAGTAAGATCCCATTTTCAATAAAATTGCGGTCTTACCTTGACTTGAAGATGAAGTCCATTTGCCTATCCTTCTGGACAAAAATGTCTTACTTTTTTGTAAAAGTCCTCCTTATCTTCTTGTAGTTTCAAAAGTCTATCATAAATCTAATCGATAGATTTATGATTAAAAAATTATAAAAGTAGGGTAGACATGTGGATGTTATCCGGCTGAACAAAACGTGCAGGTACGTTTCCCACAGATCTTATTTCGAGCTATTTTCTAAAATCCTATGGAGAAATATCATTGCATTTTTGTCAAGGGAAGCCAAGCGCAGCTTACTTCCTGGTTTTAGGACGCGTCACTGCAGCTCTCTCGTCTCCTCTTCACACTTCTTCGCGGCACACATACTTACAGCCAATCAGCTCTGAATTCTGTGAGATGATGTATGGTGGGGATGGCAGCTCAGTGCCCCTATGGTCATTATTTTTTTGCCACACACATTAAATAGGAAAATACTCTGAGCATGTGCAGTGTAGTTTTTACAGTCACCGTTCACTTAGACAGTGAGAGGGAGGGGCATGATCAGGTTTTTGTCCCACATGGCTCAAAAGGCACACACTGTAGACACTAATTAGAAGAACACAGACTAAAACAGCAATGCACAGACGAATCAGATGATGTTAAAATATATTTTATATTTATTTTTATTTATTTTTTGCATTTTTTGTAATCATTATTTGTAATACTTTCTGCCAGTCGCCACAGATGAGAATGCTGCGTGGGGTCTGGGTGCCGTGTTGGCGGGACGTTGCGCGGGGAGCGGACAGTGTCAGCTGGGTTCATTTCCTGCTTGCTGCGTGGGGTCTGTGATAGTGATGGGAATTATGGCTCTTTGAAGTGTGAGGAGCTCCACGGCAGAGTTCCCGTTAGCCGGTAATTAACGGACTGTGACCGCTAAAATATGCTGAAGACCGGCAAATTTAAATCTCTCTGGTCAAAATGTCCAGTCAAAATAATTTCCCCTTAGCGCAATACCGCATCAGTTGCGCCACTTATGTGACAGACAAGAATAGTATGTGACAGACAAGAATAGTCTGTGACAGACAAGAATAGTCAATTCTAATGTCTCACACTTAATGTGGAGAAAGAGATGTCCTATACAGCAGGGATGCCAACATTTGAGTTCAGCTTGGAGTGAGGTTTTTTTTGGTGAACTGAAAAAAGAAACGTTCATGTGTACAGTGTTACAAATGTATTGAACATGTACAAACAAGGGTTTCCCATTAATGTACCGGGCGCTACAGTGGAATACGCACATACAGTGTACCCGCGACTCTTTCAATGAAGGCTCGATAATCAGCTCACAGCATATAAAATGGCATATAGGTGTAAGCAGAGGTAAAGTGCTATTTTATATTTTAAATATTTTAAATATTGAAGTTAAATTCATCAATCTGGTGCACTTTGAGAGCAAAATGAATTTATGGATACATCTCTCAACACCCATTTGAAACAGAACTGTAAACAGATTTTCTTTTTCTTTATGGATATTTTACAAATCACTCACCTTTTAAACTGTATTCTTGTTTTACTGTCATATAGTATTTCATAACTGTTTTTCATTTATTCTCATAAATGGTGACCAAAACGTTTGAGACCCACTGAGATAACTAGACTAAAGTGAACTATCTAAACAGAGTCCCTTACCTCACTGAGCTGCAGTTATCTCTCTCAGTCTGAGGACAGAGCTCTCCCTCTCCTTGATTTAGAAACTGCTTCTAATATCCGTTAGCGCAGCTAGCTAACCAGATGCTAACAACAACAATGCAAATAGTGAGTTTGGTAGAAATATACTGTATAATAGTAAAGTTATTCATATAGCTAGCTAACCAGATGCTAAAGTTATTCAAGATGATGCAAGATTTACATAAATATTCCCCAAAATTATTCAAAAGCATATTCTTCCAAACTCTCTGCTGTAGTATGACCACCAGGAGACTATTGATGTGTGTGGTGAGTTTGGTAGTAATATACTGTATAATAGTGATTGAATATTATTGTATTGCACTTTGCAGACGGTCCCTGAGCACTCGTTTCTTCTCCGGCTGCGGATAGAGACCAATGTAATGTGTCCAGCTCGGAGGACGGCGCGTATTGGCTTTTTTTTTATCAAAATGTGATTGTAGTTCGTTGTCAACCTTACCACGGTACTTAGGAGACGACATTTGTGTCTGAATAACGTTTTGTTCATGAGTTATTGATCTGTGAAATCCGAATCTCCCAACATCGTTCCAACTTTACTGAACTAAGCCAGAAGGCCGTCTCATTTCGTAGACCGCTCGGTTTGCTCTTTCCTTCACTTTATTTTTATATTTATATACATTTATTTTGGACGAAAACTTAGCGTGAGGAAAGGCATGTGTGGCGTGAGTGCGTGAGATATGGGTTAATTGTGTGACTCTCACGCTCAATGCGTGAGTGTTGGCAGCCCTGTGTAAGGGTTGATCTGTTGGTAATGCCTCCGGTGGGCATGTAAACAAATGCATAATGCTGCGCTATACTTTGTGGCCTCACCCAGTTGCATAGCGACGCTTATTGTTTAGGTGTCTTTTAATAAGCAGGTAGTCATATCATTAGCTAGAACTAGCTAGATCTGATCGATATGGACACAAACGCGAGTAAAGTCTAATCTGACGGGAGAGAGAGATCGGCTGCTGCTGACGAGTCGACACGCAGCTCTGCATGATCACATGCAGCGGTGAGCGGAGCAAAACACACTTCAGGTTAGAACATCACGTAGCTATTTTAATTACCTCTCAAACTACCTAAACTAGTTATAGATATGTTTAGTTTTACTGTCGGGTCACTCATTACTGGATCCGCGAGCTGCATGAGACTGGCGTCAGGAGAGAGAGAGCGCTCCGTTTATTATTCCCGCGTTATTGTAAGTTACTTTACACTTTTTAGTAATGTAGTTAATCTACTATAATTAGTTTGTTTAATATCGAATCATATACATTTGTTTTAAAGCTCAATAGATAACAAAGAAGACCTTTGACCGGCACTTTTCTAATTTTGTCCGGAAGATTTCAACTTTAACGGACATGTTGACCGGCAAAAAAATATTCTAACAGGAACTCTGCTCCACGGATTGGTCCATTTGGACCAATGGGGCTGATTGTCTTCAAGTTTATGATTGACTTCCTGAATATCTTTCGTGAAGTCTAAGGTATTAAAACAAGTTTAGAACCGATTAGGGCATTCACTAACTCGACATCTGAATTGAAGCCATCCAAAGTCACATGGCGGCTGTTCTTTGGATCCTGAAGGCCTGTTGTGGTTTTCAAAAGTACAAAAATACAATAAAACAACACATTGTTCTGTAAGATAAATATTTTCTTTCTCTGTATCTTTGCTCTGCAGGGAGAAAAGATGGAGACACGTAGAAATGCCCTATTAACAATTTTAGAAAGTTTGAAGGAAGAGGAATTCAAAAAATTCAACTGGTGCCTGGAGGAGGAGGTCCTAGGATTCCCAGGAATCCCAGAGAGTCGACTACAGAAAGCAGACCGGATTGACACAGTGCGACTGATGCTTCAGCACTACGACACAAACACCATTAAAGTGACCAGAGACGTTTTGAATAAGATCCAAAGGAATGATCTAGAAAATAAATTATCTAAATTCTCATCAGACCCTGAAGGTAGGTCTTTAAAAACGAGTTTACCAAAATATAACTTTTTTTATTTTTCCCAGCCATGCATCATGTTTTTAGACTCCTGATATCCCCCTCAGAGAACCATCACCTCCACATGGTGTTGGGGCTGAGGTACCCCTGAAAGCAGAGAGGTCAGGGTCACTAGTTTCTGGCAAGGTCACCCTGTTGGTTCCAGGTGAGGGGTTGTAGAACCTTTATAGATCAGCATTTTAGGAATCCAATTACCGTTCCTGGATTAGAAAGTTTGGGTTTCGGTAAAATTGTCCAAAATATATCGCCTTTCGTCTCTCCCTAACCACTATTCCGTAACCCTCTGTGAAACATCTTGGGCTTAATGATAGGAGGATTCATCAGGACTTAGGAAAAGAGACTGCTGTGCTTTGAGAGTCCGACCACACTGACACTATCCAACGTCATTATGATTAGCAGCCAATGTTATTAAGAAGGAGAAGACGCTTTATTTTATCCCAAAGGGGGAATTCAGCTCAGTTGTTCACTCGGTTGTGGTAACACACAGTACAATACACACACATGCACAGGACAGGTGAGAGAGGTCTGAGCAAAACAGGCAGCCAGTCTGTCCAGCGCCAGTGAGCAGTTGGGGGGTTCTGTGCCTTGCTCGAGGGCAGGAGGTGAACTGGCACCTCTCCAGGAACCAGTCTACACTCCGTATTATTTTGGTCCGATCGGGACTCCAACCGGCGACCCTTCGGTTCCCAACACAAATTCCTACAGACTGCGCCACTTAAACACTCTGCTTCATTGGCTGGGAATCGGACCCGGCATCCAGGCGAGAATTTTACCACTGAACCACCAATGCTATATTAACGAGTTTCTCCTGGTGGGACATTGGAGATATGTAATACAAGTGGGTGATGCTAAAAGCCAGTGTTGGGGAGGGGATGGATCAGAGGAATGACCAGAAAGTAATCAGTGGGCTCTGAAATGGCAGTGAGTCCTTGAGTGCTACGTTTTCCCAGGAAACGGCCAATTCTGTTTGGAATGAGGTTTGTCCTGCCGAACTGTCAGATATCTCAGGAGGGGGAGTCATGGATAAACCCCGGCTGTTTTCCACAGTGTAGGTTAGCTGCTGACTCAGTCTCAGGATGTTGAATGGGACTGATGCACACTGAGTTCAGGAGGCAGAGCTGAGGGCTTGGAGAAGCTGTGCTCAGGTGGTCAGAAGGGGCCACAGGGACACACTGTGGAGGTTTGTCCTGACATAGGATTGGACAGTTGTGATTTAAATTCCTGTTCAATGTTGCATGGAGGCAGACAGTGTCATTTTCCATGCTTTAAAGGGGACTGTAGGGTAAGCTCTAAACATCAGAGGAGCACATTGCTCAGCCTCACTGGGATTGCTCACTGCAGATTCTGTCCTAGTCATTACTAACGGCCCAGCCCCCTACAGGTGGAAGGAGGTATCATTTGCCGTCCAACATGACTTGGGGAGGAAGGGACGGGTTATTACTGTGACCCCCCAGGGTGTCTTGTAGATGGTAGGCTATTGCAGGAGTATACTGCGACACAGTAATGGCGCATTTCCACTACAGCGCGGAGCACGGTTTAAGAGGGCTGTGACGTCAGCGGCCCGTTTTTGGTTGCGTTTCCACTTGGCCTAGTACCGGCCGGCGGGTCCTAATTCACAGTTTTTCTGGCCTCATAAAATCGTGGTTCTAGGGCCAGAGACAACAAGGCTGAGTCGGGCTGAGTATGCTAAACTTGAGAGAGAATCGCTGACAAGGGGGCTACAACTACAACAAGATGGACATATTTGACCGTGATTTAATTGTAATACACGTTTCAAAATGATGCCGAAGTAACAACATACTGATACCGGTTTGTAAAAACCATGAATTAATGCTTTGACAAGTCTGCAGACAGACGGCAGGCGAAAAACCTTTTAAAATGCGTGTTTTCTAAATGGAGATTGGCTAAGCTAACGCAGTATATGCTCCGACCGTCCCCACTCACAACAACGGCCTATACAGACATAAATAAAGCAGCGACTGTATTCGCCATGACACAGGCAGTCTGTGGTTTGTACTTGTTTAACTTTTGTCTAGTTTCTGAACATATATGAGGAGCTGTGAGCTCTGAGTGCTAACGGCTGTGTTGTTTTTCTGGGGTTCTCATTGAAGATGACGTCACGGCTCCGCCTACACTGCGTTACTATAGATACTACCCCAGTTCCTAAACTGTAATGGAAATATAAAGTGAGCCAGTCCTAACGAGGCCTAGCCATACCGAGCGAGGCCGAGCGAGGCCGAGTAGTGGAAATGCGCCATAAGAGCCATCCACTTCCTGTATAACTGGAGAGAGAGCTGTGTCCACACCCTCAGTGGGTGTTGGGATCTGCTGGTATCGTGCCTCATCTCCCAGCAGCAGGAATAAGAGTCAGTCAGGTTTAGGGCCATGGTTCTCTGTGGGAAAACTGATGGTTCTCTGTGGGGTGGAACTTATGCTGGACAATGTACAGATAATTATGCAACACGATCCAGTGACTTGATATAAGGAAAATAACCTGCTATTTTGTCAGAGGAAGGCTGTGTTTCTCTGGCTTCAGCTCTGAGCTCCAAGCCCTCCCATCTGAGAGAGCTGGACCTGAGCTGCAATCAGCTACAATCATCCAGGAGACTCATAGGCCACATTGGATTTCTCAATTGTGAGGCATTTTGGGACATTGTTGAGCTTCATATACAGCAGAGTTGGATTCAGCGCCCCTTAATACCCCTAGAAAGGTTGTATAGCATGAATAAACACAAAATGCCTTTGGGGTTCTGATTTTGTGAAAATTGACCCCGTCTATCAGGAGAGAAGCTGCTTTCTGCTGGACGGGAGGATCCACTCTGCAGTCTGGAGACACTCAGGTATGGACAGACTGACTTCCTCGTATTTTTCTAATTTCATCTCCTTCATCTCTGGTCTTCCATCATGAAGGAATGTCTCATTTCCCTTGATTATGTTCACTGCAGTGAGTTAACCTTCAAGTCTTATTACATGGAAACAGCCATTCAGTCCAAACATCAGAACCACTGGTTTCCTGGCTCTAGGGAGGATAATGATGGTCAGTTTATGGATTTGGTTCTGACTGAGATATCTCACCAACTGCTAAATGTGTTGAGATGAGATTCTGTTTAACATTTATGATTCCCAGAGGGACGATCAGGACTTTTCCACCTGCACCACCGTGACATGTGATTGAATTGATAAAGACTCTCTGATTATCTTTACATAATTTCTTCTTCTTCTTCTTCTTCTTCTTCTCTCAAGTGCATGAGTCGGAAGAAGCAAAGTGGATTTTCTATCCTTTTTAGACTTTTCATGTCTTTAATATGCGTTAATTTGAAGTAGTATTTTTTGGGTTATAAATTGTTTCACTTAGTAAGGTGGTGGAGAGCATAACAACAGCTGTTGATGATTTGTTTGAATGTGTTACAGTAGACATGTGTATGGAAAGGTCTAAACATGTTATTGTGAGCTGTATATACAGAGCTCCTGGAACCTGTATTGACACATTTACAGATAGGATAGAAACATGTTTACTAAATCATTACAAAACATGATGTTTATCTTAGGGGTTAGGGTTAAAGACTTAAGAAGACTTCATCAATGCATTGTACAGTATGGGTTTGTATCCTAAAATCACCAGACCTAGTAGAATCATTTCTCTGCTACATGAATAGACAACATATTCACAAACATTATGGAGAACAATACAGTAGGGACTACTATATAGTGACATCAGTGATCATTCACCTGTTCTTGTCTATCACTGCAGTTATAAGAAACCTAAAGTCTCCAGCCATTTCAAATACAAAAGATTGAGACTGAAGAAAACATAAATGCATTAAAGAATACTTTAATCACAATTGGAGGGTAGTATATAAGAGAGACGATATGGACAAGGCCTATGAGGAATTTCTAAACATTTTGAAATCACTTTGTGACAAAAAGTGTCCTGTGAAACAATGCAGAGAGACAAACAAAGTCACCGTGCATGGATCACTGATGGCCTAAACAATGCAGAGAGAGACAAACAAAGTCACTGTGCATGGATCACTGATGGCCTAAACAATGCAGAGAGACACAAAGTCACCGTGCATGGATCACTGATGGCCTAAACAATGCAGAGAGACACAAACAAAGTCACCGTGCATGGATCACTGATGGCCTAAACAATGCAGAGAGAGACACAAACAAAGTCACAGTGCATGGATCACTGATGGCCTAAACAATGCAGAGAGAAACACAAACAAAGTCACAGTGCATGGATCACTGATGGCCTAAACAATGCAGAGAGAGACACAAACAAAGTCACCGTGCATGGATCACTGATGGCCTAAACAATGCAGAGAGAGACACAAACAAAGTCACAGTGCATGGATCACTGATGGCCTAAACAATGCAGAGAGAAACACAAACAAAGTCACAGTGCATGGATCACTGATGGCCTAAACAATGCAGAGAGACACAAAGACAGTTTGAAACAGCTAATGGAGGTAATAACAGCAGACATGATTCAAGTCAAACATTGGTTTGATAAGAACACATGATCATTAAATATAAGCAGAACAAAGATTATGCTCTTTGGAAAACATCAAACAAATCCTCAGGTTAATCCTAGACAACATAAACATAGAAAGAGTATATGTAAACAAGTTCCTTGGTGTTCGAGCACAACATCAGCTGGAAACCTCATATCCATCATGTCAAAGCTAAACTGGCTGAGACTATCGCACTATTGGGGAAAGCAAGACACACTCTGGAGTACACATGATGATATACTCTGTGTGATACACTCATATCACATCATGATATACTCTGTGATACACTCATATCACATCATGATATACTCTGTGTGATACACTCATATCACATCATGATATACTCTGTGTGATACACTCATATCACATCATGATATACTCTGTGATACACTCATATCACATCATGATATACTCAGTGTGATGCACTCATATCACATCATGATATACTCTGTGATACACTCATATCACATCATGATATACTCTGTGATACACTCATATCACATCATTATATACTCTGTGATGCACTCATATCACATCATGATATACTCTGTGTGATACACTCATATCTCCATGTCTGAGTTACTGTGTGGAGATCTGGGGAAACACAAAACCAACCTGCAGCCGTTATGCACATTACAAAAAAGGGCTCCAAGATATCCAACATTATTGATTAATCTTAAACACACTCATTCATTATTCTTGAAGTCACACACACTGAAGTTTACTGATCAGGTTACATTTCAAACTGCATCATGTACAGAGCAAGAGATAATCTACTTCCTAGGACACTACAGACGTTGTTCATAGACAGAGAGGGGGGGTATCATCTGAGAGGAGATCTACATCTGAAACAACTCAAGGTCAGAAGAACTCTGAGAAGAGCAGAACAATCTGTGGGGGGGGGGTTTCATGGAGCGGCTTGGAGCAGGAGTTCAAACAAAACACACATAGCATTCACTTAGAAGGATGCACAGAAACACTTCTTTGGGAAAGTATGAGAATGAAGAAAGGAGATTGAAGAGGAGAAATGATTGTAAATGTATAAATGTAAATATGTAAGTAGGAATAACTTTCAGAGATGATTGAAAGGATAATCATTGATCAGCAGTAAGTGAGGGGGATCAATAAGCTCCTGCTCCCTTCGGACACATAGGATTTATTATTATTATGATGAACATTGATAAATACTTTATTCTAACAATACGCTGTTCTGTTTCTCACATGTGTTTCTTCCTCCAGGCTGGACCATGGTGGAGAGCAGAGGTTCAGAGCAGGTCTGAGGAAGTGTAAGTGTGGATCAGTCAGCTTCTCTCTAGAGCAGGGGTAGCCAACACGGTGCCCGCGGGGCATGTTCTAAAAATAGCTCGCCAAGCAAATCCAAAATGTATAAAATACACAAAACAAAAAAAGGAAATGTAATTAAAAGAATCTACCCTATGTATAAACGAAACTTAAATCATAGCGAACTCTATCTACTTACTACAACTCTATATCTATCTAACACCCCTCCTCTCTCCACCCCCACAATGAATATCGACCAATCACGTATCTAAATAAATGAAATGTCCCCCGCTCTTTTCGAAATCCCGTTTGTGTCCCCCCACTTTACAAATATGTTTATTATTTATTTATTTTAACGCAAGCCGTCATTGCCACGGAGGAGCACACTGTGTGTGTGTGTGTGTGTGTGTGTGTGTGTGTGTGTGTGTGTGTGTGTGTGTGTGTGTGTGTGTGTGTGTGTGTGTGTGTGTGTGTGTGTGTGTGTGTGTGTGTGTGTGTGTGTGTGGTGTGTGTGTGTGTGTGTGTGTGTGTGTGTGTGTGTGTGTGTGTGTGTGTGTGTGTGTGTGTGTGTGTGTGTGTGTGTTGTGTGTGTGTGTGTGTGTGTTGTGTGTGTTGGTGTGTGTGTGTGTGTGTGTGTGTGTGTGTGTGTGTGTGTGTGTGTGTGTGTGTGTGTGTGTGTGTGTGTGTGTGTGTGTGTGTGTGTGTGTGTGAAAGAGTGATTAGTAAAATCAGCATGAATAGAAAGAAAGAATGCTAACTAGGAAACATCAGATCAGAATAAACCAGTTTGAATGATTTGTTATTGGTTGAGATCATATTCTAAAGAGGTTTGGATTATTGAAAAGTTTACAGCTCTCTTTCATCTGAGTGTTGAGAGCTGTTTCCATCAATTCATCTGGGGCTCAGAGTGCTCCAGATTGATGCATGCCCCCGGACCCCCCTAGAGGAGGTGAGGACCCTAGAGGAGGTGAGGACCCCCCTAGAGAAGGTGAGGACCCCCCTAGAGGAGGTGAGGTCCACCCCCAAATAAAGCAGGTTAAAATAATGAGATAGCATCCATGTTCTTTGAGTAAACACTGAAGGGGTCCCACAGACCCAAACAGACACAAAGGTTAAAGGTCAGCATGTCATAATGTTAAAATGTGCTAAATATATACACTGCAAAAAACAACAAAAAGAGGAGTAAAAGTAGCTCACGACTTGTTTTATTTTTTGAAAGTAGCCCTCACCCTAAAAAAGGTTGGAGACCCCTGCTCTAGAGACACAGATGATGGAGGTGCTATTTATTCATTAGAACATGACCTCTTGAAGCTTTATAGAAAGATCACTGACAGAGAGGAAAGCCTTCAGGTGAGTCTGGTGATAAACTGCTGTCTGTGTCTCTCCTCAGATTCCTGTGAACTCACCCTGGACTCAAACACAGTGAACAGAGGCCTCAAACTGTCTGAGGACAACAGGAAGGTGACACGTGTGAAGGAGAGGCAGCCATATCCTGATCATCCAGAGAGGTTCTATGGCAGGGTTCAGCTGATGTGCAGAGAAGCTCTGACTGGTCGCTGTTACTGGGAGGTCGAGTGGAGAGGAGTGGTTCATATAGCAGTGACTTACAGAGGAATCAGGAGGAAAGGACAAGGAGAGGAATGTGGGTTTGGATATAATAATCAGTCCTGGAGACTGTTCTGCTCTGATAGAGGTTACGCTGTCAGGCACAATAACAGAGGAACACCCATCCCCTCCTCCTCCTCCTCCCCCTCCCTCCCCCTCCTCCTCCTCCTCCTCTCGTAGAGTAGCAGTGTATCTGGATCATGCTGCTGGCTCTCTCTCCTTCTACATAGTCTCCTCCTCCTCACTGATCCTCCTCCACACCTTCAGAGCCACATTCACTGAACCTCTCTACGCTGGGTTTGGGTTAGTGTCAGACTCCTCAGTGTCTCTGTGTCCTCTGTAGGAGGAGTCCACTTCCTGTCCTGGGTCACATGGTGTTTTAAATGGAGGCTTCTCATTGGTTACCGTGTGTCTCACTGATTGTCTGTAATAAAGTTTTCTTGAAGCAACTATTAAAGCTGATCCTGAAGACTGTAGTGATCGATACGTTCAATAAAGATTTAGAACAAGCAGCGTCCATGAAGTCAATCTGTTCCTCCTCCTCCTGCTCCTCCTCTCCTCCTGCTCCTCCTCCTCTCCTCCTGCTCTCATACACACTAAACACACTAACTTCAAGTATCTTGGACTCGAACTTGAATTTAAGAAACATATCAAGAAAGTATCAAACACCGTTAAATTCAACTTGCAACTGATTTTAAAACTGAGCTATGAAAGATACCCCTTTCACACCGGCGCTTTTCCAGCTCCTGCTGGGAGCTAGAGCCTGAAAAGCGCCGGTTTTTCCTGTTCACACCGCAGCGGCGGCGCGTCATAGCTCCGGAATGCGGTTCACTTCCAGCTCCAAAAAATTGTCGGTCCAGAGCATAGACTGTATATATAAATGGACATAGGGTCCGTGACGTCACCCATAGGATTCTGCAGAGTTGCCGAGAAGCCCTTAGTAGGCGGAGTCGGCCACTAACGGCTCGACAGTGGCGTCAGAGTTCCACTCCCGCCTGCTCCAGCCTGCTCCAAATAAGGGCAAAGAGGCGGAGCCGAGGCGGGACCTCCTGCCTCCGGGCTGGAAGTAACAGAGCTAGCTGAAGCTACCAAGCTAAGCTAACATGCTCACCATCTGCAGAGTTGCCGTCGCATTGTACGTTTCTAAGGTAAGCGGACATGAGACTATTCAGCAAAACTATAAATAATAATCTAAGTTGAGTTTTTAGCATAATACTTCAGAATCTTAAAATCCCTTAACGTTTGTATGCAATGTGCTAAATTAAACACTGGAATCAAGCAAAAATATTAATATGTTTGCATGACATTAGTTATTTATATTTTGCCATCACTTAATTATACGTTTAATACATTTAAGTTAAGCTAAGGTACATGTGATGGTAGCTAGTTAGTGCTCTTACCTGTGAGGCCTCCTCCAAACAGCATTATAACCAGACTGTATCATTAAAACTAGAAGTACCAGTTCTAGATCCTTGACTTTAGACAAACAATTCAAAAGACAAAATGTATTTAAAGACCAATCTTTATTTGAAGGTGCCTCTTAACCTGGGATATTAGTTATACAGTAATAGTATTGACAATCTAAAAAAACTGAGCAACTCAACGGTTCACTTTATATTTCTTATTGTCTAAAGCATTTATTATTTTCATTTTTCCCCTCTCATATTCAGTGTGGACGGATTGAGACAGCGTGGTGTCCAGAGAGCTGCAGAGACTTCAGGGAGAAACCTCCGTGTGATGGACATCCTGTCTGTTGGTTTGGAGAGGACTGAGGGTCTTTCCTCAGCGAGGAGGACCAGGCCTGATGGATGCTGGGCATAGCTGATACCACCTGCACAGGCCTAGTCTGTCACTTTATTTGACTAAATGTGTTTACTTATACATTTAATAGGTTTACACCTTCTGTCCATATGTGCTTTTTATTTAAAACATGTTTGATTAACTTTTGGTTCACATTTCAATAAATTGTATTTGTATTTGCACTCCTTTTGTCCATTATTCTTACTGAAAATGTTAGATTACACATTCACATCCGACTGAAGATTGGCCCCAGTCATCGCCTATCGGCCAATATATGAACTGCAGTTTGTGGCACTTCCGTATTGGCGTCCCGGCTCTTCCCCAGAGTTTGCCGCTTGGTCACTACCCGATCCGTCCACCTGCCCGATCGGTACTGCGCATGTGCGAGATGGTCCGCCATATTGCACAACTCCGTACGGCAACCCAACTAGGACACTTGACACAGTGGCTTTTGGCAAAGCACACAAAGAAAACTCAAAAAAACCGAGAGAGATGAGTTATTGTTATTACAACGTGACTTCACTATTATTTAACAACTATTTTTATTGGGTTCTTTTATTTGGGGTTAAGTACATTGTCAGAATAAGTGAGAAATGGATTTAACTTCTGTTAGACAGCTATCATACTGAATAAATATTTATGCAAAAATGTATGGCATTAATAATGTATATCTAATTACATTAACTGTGAATGTCTTTCATTTTATTTAAAATGAAATAAAATTACAAAAATTTGATTCAATAACAAATCTCTGTTATTAGATCAGTACTTTTCTTATATGACTATTATTGCTAAATTTGAAAGGTCTTTACCAGCTTTGGAATTATATATATATATAGCACCTTCTGCCATCCCATCTCTACTGGCAATCATTAACACTTAGATTTTATGATATCGCAAGCATCGTCAGTGATTGACTTGAACACTGAGAATGTATTTATTAACTTCAGACATTTTCATATACAAATGTGATCATACACCAACACACTTTTTAGATATATACATTTTTCACACACAACGCACAACCATTTACTAAATTAAACCATATCCCATCATAATACGAGCAAATAAAAAGGCACAACAATAAATATATTATGTGTGTGTGTGTGAGTGTCCTAGTTGGGTTGCCGTACGGAGTTGTGCAATATGGCGGACCATCTCGCACATGCGCAGTACCGATCGGGCAGGTGGACGGATCGGGTAGTTTTTTTTTTTTTTTTTTTTTTTTTTTTTTTTTTTTTTTTTTTTATTGAACATTTTTTTAAACATACAAAAGCTCGGTGAGGATATCATCAACTTATCAACACAAGTTCAAGACATTCATTCACAATAAGACAAAAAAACATAACTAATACATCCAGTAAGAGCCAGGGGGAAAGAAAAAAGCATAAAGGCACAAAAACATTTAAGAGGCATTAAGCTTACTTAAAATAATAACCATTTGGAAATGTCATTGCAAATCTTTATAGACAGGTTACAAGATTGTATTTTTCTAAGGGACAGAAAAAAGGACTTGAACTCATTTATGAAACAGGGAAAGGAGGGCTTGCCTCCTCTCCATTTACTACAATGTAAATGGTATTTACCCAAAATAATAATTATATTTACCAAATCAGAAATGGGAGAGTCCAAATTATCAATATAATATAAAATGTGATATATTTTGAAGGCCGGAATATTTGTTAATTTAAGTAACAACCAATCTCTCACATTCGACCAAAACAATTCAGAAAAAGGGCAAGAGAAAAATAAATGTTCCAACGATTCATCAGATAAATTACAAAAGGAACATGGTTCCACTTCAAATTTAAATCTTGAATTTAAAAAGTAGAAACCGGGTAGATTTTATGAACAATTTTAAATGAGTTTCTTTTGCTTTAGGGGAAATAGGCCATTTTATAAAATCAGATAGAGCTTTTTCCATTACAGATAAAGTGTCTAAATCGGTCACTTGAGGAAATAAGCCTCTGTTAAAATTGTGAAAAATGTGGGATTTCAGGGAAGCATTAATAGATTTGTTATTCTTAAGAGTATCGCCAATAATTTCCAAATTAGGTAAAACTGATACAACATTTGAGTACAGTAAAGTATTATGAATCATTCCAATAAGTGGTACAGGAATTGCTTTACAGATTTTGTTATAATCTTTAGCAGTACACGTTATATTGTATTTCGTTGAAAAGGCCAAAAAATCTAGCAGTTTACCATTGCAATCTAGTAAATCTCTAACAAACAAAATACCCCTCTCATGCCAATCACTCCTAAACAAGGATTTTCTGTTTATGATAATCACTCTATTGTTCCATAACGTAGATCCATGAGGAGAAAAATTGTGGGTAAATATCATCTTCCAATAATGAAGTATCTGCTTATGAAAATTTGACAATTTGGTCGGAATCTTATTAACCTCAAAATCACATTTTAAAAGAAATTCAAACCCTCCTAGACGTTTAAATATGGCCTTTGGAATATGGAACCACATGGATTCTGGCTGGGACAAAAAAGCTTTCAACCATTTTATTTTAATTGTTCCAATCATCGATTCAAAGTCTAAAGCTTTAATTCCGCCTTTATCATATTCTTTAACAAGCTGTGACTTTTTAATGTAGTGAGTTTTATTTCTCCACAAGAATTGGAAAATAATTGAGTTGGCTTTTTTTATATTAGCCGAAGAGACAAAACATGAGTGGCATGGATAAATAAGTTTAGATATACCTTCTGCTTTAGTAAGAAGAACTCTGCCAAAAATAGTAAGATCTCTAGTTAACCAACGACTGAGAGATTTCTTCATATCTGTGATACGGTTACAAATATTAAGATCTTCTCTCCTGATATAATTTTTAGATAATGTTATTCCCAAATATTTCACCTCAGGTACCACTCTAATAGAGTCAATAGTGGAATCATCACATGAATGGATAGGGAGTAATTCACATTTTGAAAGATTAAGAGATAACCCTGATGCTTTTGAAAAAATTGAAATTGTGTTAAGAGTTTCCTTTACCATGGATTTATTCTTTAGGAAAATGGATGTGTCATCCGCAAATTGACTAATTTTGAACTCTTTGTCAAAGAGGGTAATGCCTAATATTTTGTGATTCTTTATAATAAGCGTTGTTAATACTTGGGTGGTCAGAATAAATAATTTGGGGGAAATAGGACAACCCTGTCGAATACCACGTAAAACCTTAAACCTAGGGCTCATTCCAGGGTTCAAAGATACAGAACTATAAATGTCCGAGTAGAGCATCCTAATTATGTTGCAGAAATGTTCACCAAAACCCAGAAATGTCAGAGTTTCCATTAAAAAGGAATGTTCAACAGTATCAAAAGCCTTGTAAAAATCCAGAAATAGTACGAGACCTTCAGTATCAATAAACTCCTGGTAATCAAGCATATCCAATATCAGTCTGGTATGGTTATGAATACTTCTGCCCTTTATAAAGGCTGATTGACATTCATCTATTAGTTGATTCAGACCCGAGTTTAACCTGTTAGCATAAACATGTGCTAAAAGTTTGTAATCATTACATAACAGGGTAATAGGTCTCCAATTATCCAACAAAAGATTATTTTTATTTGGTTTTGGAATTAAGGTAATAAGGCCATGTTTCATGGTTGGCAAAAGGTTTCCTGCTGAAATGCAATCTGTGAACGCCTTATAAAGCATTTCTCGCACATCTGACCAAAAACATTTATAAAACTCTATGGTTAAACCATCCAGCCCTGGTGATTTGCCACCAGACATTTGCAGTAATGCACTATCTAATTCTTCAATTTTTAGTCCATCGTCCATATACTGTTTAAAAGAATAATCTATTGTCTTTTTGAATTCTGTAATTTTACTGAAAAAGTTATCACAATTTTCTTTAGAAAACTTTGAGTTATATAAATTGCTATAAAAAAGTCTAATTTCTTCATTTATCTGGTCTTGATTTTCAATAGTGACATCATTAATAATCAGTTTTTGGATTTTCTTTTTCACTTGTCTTTGCTTTTCAAGATTGAAGAAATAAGAAGTGTTTTTCTCTCCTTGCTCAATCCATCGGGCTCTCGAACGAATAAAAGCTCCCTTTGCTTTTTCCAAATACATGTTGTCTAATTGAGTTTGTAAATTGTTCAGTTGAATTTGCTCATCCAATGATAACTCAGCTTTAAGGCATAAATTATTAATTGCACTTGTCATCTCTTGTTGTTTTTGTTTCTTTAATCTAGAAGAGTATTTACAGGATTTTATCGCAATCTGTCTCACACTAAATTTAAACCATTCCCATTTACTGAGAGATGACATATCCAAAGCCAGAGTTTCTTTTATCCGTTGTTTGATCTCTCTACAAAAATCTGCATTCTCCAAAAGACTATTATTGAATTTCCATATAGGGTTAAGATTGGGACTGAAGTTGCATAGTAAAAAGGACAAAGAGAGGACAGTGATCCGTCAGAGGTGATGCTGAAATGTCACACTTTGAGACATTATTAGTTAAACTAGTAGAGATTAACCAATAATCAAGCCTAGAGCACTGACCATTGTTAGAAGAGTTAAACCAGGTATATTGTGACTTTGAGGGATTATTTATTCTCCAAACATCAGTTAAATTAAGTTTAGAGGCCAAGTGAATAATAGAATCATTAAAATTATGACATTGTCCCCTTAAAGGAAGACGATCTAACCACTCATCAGGAACTACATTAAAATCCCCTCCGATTATAATCTTATCAGTCATATAAAGTGCTTTCCATTCCTCTAATTTTTGGCACAAGATTGAAAGAAAATTATTGTTTTGAATCTTTCTGTTATACCCATAAACACACACCAGTATGTAATTAGACCCATTCACATCAGTCACAACCATTAGCCAATGACCGTTTGTATCACTCCTGTGGTCAATTATATTTCCAGGTAACCTGTTAAATAAAATCATCACTCCAGCCGAATGTGTTGTTCCATGGCTGAAAAAAATGTTGTCTCCCCATTGTACTTTCCAGAACTTAGTGTCTGCCTCTGCAGAATGAGTTTCTTGCAGAAAAACACAATTTGCTTTTTGTTCCTTACAAAAAAGAAAAATTGCCTTACGTTTCACATTGTTTTTTAGCCCCCTAGCATTTAAGGATATGAAAGATAACATTGAAAGAGCAAAGATAGAATCTTTAAGAAAATGCGCAAAGGAATGCTATATCGATGCGCAGGAGTGAGTAACGTAGCCCTTAACAAACATATTTAGTGCAATAGCTCACAACATTTTGAATATAACCTGAGACAAGTCCAATCAAACACTCAAACTGAGAACTTCAGCATACCTACTGAGGACAGAAAACCTGCTCCCTGTCCTTCCAGTTAATTACTGCGGTGTTTTTCACTTTATTCCGGGTCCACTCTTTTGTTGTCAATCAGCGCGAAGCCTTCCTTCAAAAAGGCTCTCTTCCCCTTTCTCCTGGCTTCTTGAACCAGTGGCCACAGCTTGGAGCGAGCCTCCCAGTCCTCCTTGGAGAAATCCTCTTTGAAACGAATGTGCATCTCGCTGCAGACTCTCGCATCTTTGGACTTTTTCCAGATCTCGTCACGAACAGTCCTCATCCCGAACTGAATGATGATTGACCGCGGTGTGTTGTTGGAAGTAGCTGCATTACCCTTCATACCCAGCCGATGGACAGTGTCCACTGAGTCACGCAGCTTCTCCACAGACAGCGGAACAACTCTTGTGAGTATCCCGATCACAGCTTCTCTTGTGTTTTCTCCTTCTTTTTCAGGCAGACCATTCATCCTCAGATTCCACCTCCGTTTGTAGCGGGCTTGCTCCTCGCCAGACTTACGTAGTAAAGTGTTATCTTTTAGAAGATCATCAAACTTTTTCTGAAGAGCAGAAATGTCTTTCTTATTTTCTTTAGCTGCTTCAGTGTTTGCTTCAATGCGTTTTTCAAACTTTCTTAACAGCTCTGTCTGTTCATCCATTTTTCCGGATAAGACTTGAATTGCCTGGAGAATGGTGCTGTTGCTATCCTCTGCCATTTGTGTTTCGCCGTGAACCTTCGATTTCTTTGGATTCGGTCCTTTAGTTGGTGTGTGGTCCCGATTTATTTTGTGTCCCTTAGAGTTGTCCGCTTCCATGTCCTCAATATCCGAGTCGTCACACGCCTCACGGAGAACTTTTAAGTTGTAATCGTGGTCGGTCATGCTAGCAGGCACTTTATGTCAAAAGTGTTGGTAACTGGAGAATTAAAGTAAAATGTGACTATTTAAGCTTCTATAATAACTTAAAGTGTATCATGAATAAGCTATTGCCTGTCAGTTTTACAGTCAAGGACTAAAATCTAAACTTTTTCTACGAGCCTGCAACGTTGTTACTTCTCACTCCGCCATCTTCCCGCGGATAAGGAAACTGAACACAACAGGCTTGTTTGAGACATGTGAGACCTGCGCAGACCTGCGCAATTGCGATCAACGTCTTGCTAGTGCGTTGCATGATGGTTAGTAATTTTGTCCGACTTGCTCTGGAGGCTCGCTTACATGAGACGTTGAAATCTCGCGGGACAAAGACGCCCGCAGACTTCAGAGCGAGGCGCGGCGAGGGGGCGCAGTTTCTCTCCACGGGCTGCGGAAGCGAAATGCTTGATGGGAAACGACTCGCTGGTATCTCGAGCTGAGCGCTCATTGGTGGGTTTTAGACAAGTGTTAAGCGTTAAGTGGGATAATACTGTAGAACAAAAGGCTTCTGTTTGAGGTTGATAAAATAAGGTCATCATTGTAACTTAGAGAGATATTTTATTATGTAGGTAGGAACTTTATGCATCCTAAGGTTAATTTAAATTGGCATTGCTCAAGTATGTAGACAAGCTAACGTCGAAGTAGTGTATGTGAAATCAACCTCACAATAAGATGTGTGTATATTACAATTATTAATGTCATATTTCAAGATGATTACTTAGATATTACAATATGGTTGGTTGAGCTGGAGTTCATTATTGAGCTTACACGTTAACGTCACAGTCATCTGAAGAACGAACCCAAACCTTGTTGTTTTTATTAATTGCATTACCAAATTGGTATCAAATAAATAGTAAGCATTGGTAACACAACTTCCAAAGTTACAGTAAAATAAAAAGGACCATGACTCGGACAATACACAATCCAACATGTTCAACAGAAGATAATAAGTTATATTGTTTGTACACATGGTACTTTTCATATATATCTGTTTGTTTAAAGTTTCCAGGTGATGCAGACAGGCTGGACCAGAGAGTGAGAGACAGAACTGGACTCCTCACAGCAGTGAACTTCAGCACAGGTACAAATACTCTTTTTTCATACTGTACAAAGAATCAAGAAAGATATTGGTTTAAATAAATGAAGTATTGACTTTAATACACTGATATACATTCCATTAAACAATACTAAATACTAGATCACCTACACATCAGTGAAGTTGAGGGTTTTTTCCATGCAAAAGGTTACATTTAGATGTTAACAAGCAATATGACTCAGCTTTCTAATTTAATGTATTGAAGGCAAAGCTATTTAACACATAGTGAGAACTGCTATTTATCTCTCAATATAGTCTGTAAAAACGTGGTAAAAGTTATTCTTTCAGTGAGACAACAGAGCAAGCTTGTTTTAATAACAGTTAAATATTATTTTGATAATAAAATACATTTCAATGTTGATGAATTTCATACTGTTCATTCATAATCTGATTGTCTTTGTAGCTCACTGTTGAAATAAAAAAAAACATTACAATTACAAAATAATTATATCTACAGCCCCTAAAAACACAAACTCACCTCTTTCATAAATAACACACTTGTTCTGCAATAATATGCTTTATGTTTCCTGTAATTTTTGTTAGGAAAGGACATACCTGAAAGACACGATTCAACATTTTCTCCTTCTCTGAGGGTCAAGAAGAACATCCAAGAGGAAAATTAAAAGCTGATGTTATGAGATGTTAAGACCAGTACAGGACATTCACTAAGAAACTACTTTTATTGTGAAAACACAGTCAGCTGATCGAATGCACCTATTTCCACATCTACACTCCATCAGCTGATTATTTCTATTTGCCTCACTTTATGAGCTTCACAACATGTACCTTGTACCGCAGAGTTTGCAATGTCACAAATAAATGGGGCCAATCTTCAGTCAGATGTGAATGTGTAATCTAACATTTTCAGTAAGAATAATGGACAAAAGGAGTGCAAATACAAATTCAATTTATTGAAATGTGAACCAAAAGTTCATCAAACATGTTTTAAATAAAAAGCACATATGGACAGAAGGTGTAAACCTATTAAAGGTATAAGTAAACACATTTAGTCAAATAAAGTGACAGGCAAGGCCTGTGCAGTTGGTATCAGCTATGCATGGGCTCCTCCATCAGGCCTGGTCCTCCCTCAGTCCTCTCCAAACCAACAGACAGGACGTCCATCACACGGAGGTTTCTCCCTGAAGTCTCTGCAGCTCTCTGGACACCACGCTGTCTCAATCCGTCCACACTGAATATGAGAGGGGGAAAATGAAAATAATAAATGCTATAAAGTTGACTGTTGAGTTGCTCAGTTTTTTTAGATTGTCAATACTATTACTGTATAACTAATATCCCAGGTTAAGAGGCACCTTCAAATAAAGATTGGTCTTTAAATACATTTTGTCTTTTGAATTGTTTGTCTAAAGTCAAGGATCTAGAACTGGTACTTATAGTTTTAATGATACAGTCTGTTTATAATGCTGTTTGGAGGAGGCCTCACAGGTAAGAGCACTAACTAGCTACCATCACATGTACTGTACCTTAGCTTAACTTAAATGTATTAAACGTATAATTAAGTGATAGCAAAATATAAATAACTAATGTCATGCAAACATATTAATATTTGCTTGATTCCAGTGTTGCATTTAGCACATTGCATACAAACGTTAAGGGATTTTAAGATTCTGAAGTATTATGCTAAAAACTCAATAACTTAGATTATTATTTATAGTTTTGCTGAATAGTTTCATGTCCGCTTACCTTAGAAACGTAAAATGTGACGGCAGTGTGCTGATGGGGAAGCATGTTAGCTTAGCTTCTTAGCTTGAGCTAGCTCTGTTACTTCCCAGCTGGAGGCAGGTACCGCCTCGGCTCCGCCTCTTTGCCCTTATTTGGAGCAGGCGGGAGTTAGACTCAGACGTCACTGTCGAGCCGTTAGTGGCCGACTCCGCCTACTAAGGGCTTCTCGGCAACTCTGCAGAATCCTATGGGTGACGTCACGGACCCTACGTCTATGGTTTTACCCAAGCGGCAAACTCTGGGGAAGAGCCGGGACGCCAATACGGAAGTGCCACAAACTGCAGTTCATATATTGGCCGATAGGCGATGACTGCAGAAAGGAGCAATTTCCATAGACCCCAATGTTAAAATGCCCATTTTCACAGCAGAAAAAAAACGTTTCTAGCCCTGGCTCCAATACATTTTATTATGTATATAGTTAGATTCCACCTTCGTGATTATGAATCTGTGAGTGAATTGTTTTCTAACGCGACCCTTTTATTTATATTAGGTCTTAAAGTTTTTGCATAAATTAGGGCGTGGTCACATTGAGTGACAGCTCTGTCAGGTGACTGCTGCTGTTAGCTTTTTGTCTCTCTGCTAGCTGCTCCGTCCGTGAAGCTACAGGGACACTGCCTGCCCAGTTCATCCAGGGAACACAACTTGATCCCGGCCGTGTTTGTTTGTTCTTCATGCTTATATATCGGACTATTGTGACTCGCTCTGCGGTTAAAACAGACGGTGCATGAATGCCGTTTTGCGGTAAGTGAAATTCGAGTACTTTATTTATGTGTTTATGATACGTAATGAATGTTAAGGCTTGGGTTTGCGTGTAAGCGAGTGGTAGCTATGCTCAAGTATGTAGACAAGCTAACGTCGAAGTAGTGTATGTGAAATCAACCTCACAATAAGATGTGTGTATATTACAATTATTAATGTCATATTTTCAAGATGATTACTTAGATATTACAATATGGTTGGTTGAGCTGGAGTTCA
Organism: Trematomus bernacchii; assembly: GCF_902827165.1. NCBI lineage: Eukaryota > Metazoa > Chordata > Actinopteri > Perciformes > Nototheniidae > Trematomus > Trematomus bernacchii. The sequence goes on along the minus strand of NW_022987616.1, from coordinate 7,872,629 downwards.
TTATTGAGTTTACACGTTAACGTCACAGTCATCTGAAGAACGAACCCAAACGTTGTTGTTTTTATTAATTGCATTACCAAATTGGTATCAAATAAACAGTAACACAACAGCATTGGTAACACAACTTCCAAAGTTACAGTAAAATAAAAAGAACCCTGACTCGGACAATACACAATCCAACATGTTCAACAGAAGAGAATAAGTTATATTGTTTGTACACATGGTTCTTTACATATATATCTGTTTGTTTAAAGTTTCCAGGTGATGCAGACAGGATGGACCAGAGAGTGAGAGACAGAACTGGACTCCTCACAGCAGTGAACTTCAGCACAGGTACAAATACTCTTTTTTCATACTGTACAAAGAATCAAGAAAGATATTGGTTTAAATAAATGAAGTATTGACTTTAATACACTGATATACATTCCATTAAACAATACTAAATACTAGATCACCTACACATCAGTGAAGTTGAGGGTTTTTTCCATGCAAAGGGTTACATTTAAATGTTAACAAGCAAGTCAGCTTTCTAATTTAAGGTATTGAAGGCAAAGCTATTAGTGAGAACTGCTATTTATCTCTCAATATTGTCTGTAAAAAACGTGGTAAAAGTTATGATTTCAGTGAGAGAACAGAGCAAGCTTCTACAGTTGCACTAAGTTTTGATAACAGTTCAATATTATTTTGATAATAAAATATATTTCAATGTTGATGAATTTCATACTGTTCATTCATAATCTGATTGTCTTTGTAGCTCACTGTTGAAATAAAATAAAACATTACAATTACAAAATAATTATATCTACAGCCCCTAAACACAAACACACCTCTTTCATAAATAACACACTTGTTCTGCAATAATATGTTTTATGTTTCCTGTAATTTTTGTTAGGAAAGGACATGCCTGAAAGACACGACTCAACATTTTCTCCTTCTCTGAGGGTCAAGAAGAACATCCAAGAGGAAAATTAAAAGCTGATGTTATGAGATTTTAAGACCAGTACAGGACATTCACTAAGAAACTACTTTTATTGTGAAGTCAGCTGATCGAATGCACCTATTTCCACATCTACACTCCATCAGCTGATTAATTCTATTTGCCTCACTTTATGAGCTTCACAACATGTACCTTGTACCGCAGAGTTTGCAACGCAAATAAATGGGGCCAATCTTCAGTCGGATGTGAATGTGTAATCTAACATTTTCAGTAAGAATAATGGACAAAAGGAGTGCAAATACAAATTCAATTTATTGAAATCTGAACCAAAAGTTAATCAAACATGTTTTAAATAAAAAAGCACATATGGACAGAAGGTGTAAACCTATTAAATGTATAAGTAAACACATTTAGTCAAATAAAGTGACAGACAAGGCCTGATCAGGTGGTATCAGCTATGCATGGGCTCCTCCATCAGGTCTGATCCTCCTCACAGAGGAAAGCCCCTCAGTCCTCTCCAAACCAACAGACTGGACGTCCATCACACGGAGGTTTCTCCCTGAAGTCTCTGCAGCTCTCTGGACACCACGCTGTCTCAATCCGTCCACACTGAATATGAGAGGGGAAAATGAAAATAATAAATGCTTTAGACAATAAGAAATATAAAGTTGACTGTTGAGTTGCTCAGTTTTTTTAGATTGTCAATACTATTACTGTATAACTAATATCCCAGGTTAAGAGGCACCTTCAAATAAAGATTGGTCTTTAAATACATTTTGTCTTTTGTATTGTTTGTCTAAAGTCAAGGATCTAGAACTGGTACTTATAGTTTTAATGATACAGTCTGGTTATAATGCGGTTTGGAGGAGGCCTCACAGGTAAGAGCACTAACTAGCTACCATCACATGCACCTTAGCTTAACTTAAATGTATTAAACGTATAATTAAGTGATAGCAAAATATAAATAACTAATGTCATACAAACATATTAATATTTGCTTGATTCCAGTGTTGCATTTAGCACATTGCATACAAACGTTAAGGGATTTTAAGATTCTGAAGTATTATGCTAAAAACTCAATAACTTAGATTATTATTTATAGTTTTGCTGAATAGTTTCATGTCCGCTTACCTTAGAAACGTAAAATGTGACGGCAGTGTGCTGATGGGGAAGCATGTTAGCTTAGCTTCTTAGCTTGAGCTAGCTCTGTTACTTCCCAGCTGGAGGCAGAAGGTCCCGCCTCGGCTCCGCCTCTTTGCCCTTATTTGGAGCAGGCTGGAGCAGGCGGGAGTTAGACTCAGACGTCACTGTCGAGCCGTTAGTGGCCGACTCCGCCTACTAAGGGCTTCTCGGCAACTCTGCAGAATCCTATGGGTGACGTCACGGACCCTACGTCCATTTATATATACAGTCTATGGTTTTACCCCGTGCTGGAGATGAAACTCTCCATTGGCTCGGCAAAAGTGTGTTGTTTTGTGTCAGTTTTACGTCGCCACTTCCATTCACATTTTTCATCATTGTTCCACAATGTTTATCATCATTAAATTAATATCTATATATTTGTATACTATACTTGCACTACTTACCGTTGTCATACTTTATATATCTTAGCATATTCATACAACACACTGTTCATACTAGGCTAGGCTACTGTGTATATAGTGTATTCATACCCCTCACTGTTTATTCATCATTCAATTCATTCTATATTTTATTCTGTAGATTGTGTACATTACTTTTCACTTTACTGCTTTATGCACTCCTGGTTAGAAGCTAAACTGCATTTCGTTGTCTCAGTACCTGTAATCTGTGCAATAACAATAAAGTTGAATCTAATCTTGAGCAGGAACAAATGTATTTACTTAGTACATATCTGACATTAACGATTAAACACATTTGTCCATTCTTTATCAATCAATCAATCAATCAATCAATGTTTATTTATATAGCCCAATATCACAAATGTTACATTTGTCTCAGTGGACTTCACAGTTTGTACAGAATATCAGTGACAATACGACACCCTCTGTCCTTACGTTTCACATCATACAAGGAAAAACTTCCAGAGAAAAACCCACAGTTTAAAGGGGAAATGGGAGAAACCTCAGGGAGAGCAACAGAGGAGGGATCCCTCTCCCAGGACGGACAGACGTGCAATAGATGCCGTGTGCATTTATAAATGCAAACCGAGTCGAGCCGACTCCGGAGGTGGCGGTATGCACCTTAAAGTTGTTTGAAATCCGCCAAAAAACTGAGAGAAGAAGAAGCCGACTCCGAGCTGTCCGACTTCAGGCGAGTTTTTTGAGACCTCCCCCGGCTGCGATCGGCTATTCTCGTGAATCTCGTCTACTTTAGAGGCGAGCCGCAGCTCGTCTCAAACAAGCCTAACGTGTCCTCATTACTTCTGTTTCACCTGCTCCATACAGGTTGGTAAACTGTGCATAAATCACAATGAATCCCCCATAAGGTTTGCGAAGATAATATGTAACGGCCCGCTAACAGTTAAAGACTTTGTAGCGCTGTTTACATGTGTAAAACCGTTAAATAGTGTGTGTGTATTAGCCTAGCTTCCCCGGTACGGCGCCATTTTGGGGACAACGTGATCTGACGCAGTAAGGATACAAGTTTGTCAGTATATCTGAAGGCTCCCGTACACTTGAGTGTTTACATGCATGTGTAGTGATTGTGAGTTTGTAATAAATATGTACTTTGTAAGGGTTATAAGTTAGTTACTGTTGGTAAAACAGTAAGGTTGTTTGTTACACTTAAATATGTTTCAGTAATGCATTTTAGTGACCTGCCATTAATGGCAGAAGGTAAATAGTCAACATGACAGGTTAGAGGGGTCATAAAATACTACTTTAAACTTTTTTTTACTTGTAAAGGTAGGGTAAGTTTGAGAAACCGGCTCGAGATACATATATACGTAAAATACGACCAAGAATGTGAGACAACTTTATACAAATTCATATCACATCCATTACTGATGCCATTTGTCATACTTTGTTAAACTCACAAATAATAAAGTTCCATAACTTCAGTTGGAAACAAAGACCACACCTTATCTCCCCAAGGCAATTTCCCATCCAATAGGTGTGCTATATAGGTGTGTATAACCCTTTCTCCTGTCTGTTCCTCCCTCTTTCAGCACAAGAACCAGAGGGGGATTCAATAGAGCCTGAATACCTGCACTGAGACCCTCACCCTGCACCCTGAGTCTCAAGCCTTTCCCTGTTATTTGTATTAAACCAAACATTAAGCTTCCCAATGGTGTGGTCTTCGTTTTGTGAAAAGTGCAAATGCAGTGTTTGAATATGATTACCTCACATATTTTGTTGCGGCTGTCTGTTTTGATTGTTAAATTGCTCCTGCTGACTTGAGCTAGCCATTTTCCCCTCCTCTCTGTGTCAGTGGGGAAGCCGTACATTCTGATTCTTACTCCTTTCTCTGAGCGATTGGAGCATCCTCAGGCAGCACAGCAAACCATGGTGGAGACGATATGCCAGGACAACACGGAGGAAAAGGCACAGACAAACTGCATGACATGCTATTCAATGTTTATTGAATTCCATGTATTTACAATGGATGTTCCTAAAACAACACTTTTAATGTCATAATCATGTTGCTGCTAGTCCATTGATAGTCACCTGTTGGTCTCCTGTCCTTTCTGAAAGTCATAAAGATGACATTAGTCATTTAGATTACTTATGTCCTCAAGTACCATGGGATTACTGAAACCACCATGAATTAAAAAAATGGTAGAAGTTAATCTAATTTTGAAGCATGCCTTGCCATCCCCTCCCTCTAAATATATCAATAAACATTAGGAAGTGATGCACCTGACTACCATACCTGTTTAAGAAGATAATGTTTTTTTTTTGTATTTGTCGTAACTCTCTCTAAAGCCTCGGTTGCGGTCGAATACTCCAAAAAAACAGCTCCTAAGTTCTAACCCTATCGTCTATCCCTTGACCACTGAGTGAAAGGTCATGGGGTTAAGGGATAGTGGATAGGAGAATTCAAAAGGACTTAGGAGAAGAGACTGCGGTGCTTTAGAGAATCGACTGCACGTTCACTATCCGACGTGTTTATGATGCGCCAGCGGAGGTCATAAATGTGCGCCTGCTGCTGTGGGGAAACTATGGAAACTACAGTTTTCTATACAGCGGACTACAACATGGATGTTTAATAAGAACGAGGGACTACTGTAAACTCATCTAGAGACTCTGCACCGTGCTCTGATGCTGTTGTGCTTTATGAACGGGGACAACAGAGAAACATATTCTTCATGACCAAAGTTGGAATTGAAATAAAAAAGGAAAGTGAAACTTATGCTCGTCACCCTCTCCCTCCGGTCCACATTAATACAAATGATCCCAATACGTTTGATTGTATGAAAAGATCTTAAAATCAATACAAATGTATTTATTACATGTATAAACGTTAGTCCTTAACATCTATCACTGTGTATATCACCATTCAAACATCTTTTAAAAGTTGAACAAACCCCACACAGCTCAGTAAGGACTGTGAAATGTTGACTTTATTTGATCATTTCAGTAAAAATTAACGTTCATATTTCTCTTTTTGATTATAATACTGATGAACGTTCAAAACAAAGCACTTTGGCAACTTACCACATACGTTTTAAAATGCTTAATAAGCACCGTAACTTTCATGATATCATTTCTCGTTCATAATCGGTTGTTTCCGTGAACGGCCGACTGTTGTGTGACGGCAAATGCCGCGGCCGCAAGGCATTGTGGGGCAGCATTTTCTCCTCTCCTTTCGGTTACGGACCGTCCACACAGCAGCGTTAAAAAAATCTTGGAGGTGGGCGTATCTGAAGCTTGGGGATTTTTTGCGAGCAAGGCACCAACAACCAATCACATGAATCTCCCGCCCGCGACATACGAAGCAAAAAAGTTTGAAGTAAACTGGATATAAACTCCCCAAACAGGCGAAAACATACCACTGTCTCTGCCACCTCCCTCCATGCCTGGCTCCTCCGGTTTATATCCCGGTAGGTAAATAGGGTCTGGTCATAAAGCACCGGGTGATTCCCTACTGCTAATTTCTCCTCCATTTTTTGGAATATGAGGAAATGAACTGCGGTATGTCTCTCCCAGCTTACACGCCGTTTGATTGGCTAGAGCTTGAACGGTCAGATTTGCGTACACGGGATTTGATTGGCTGACGCTTCCACCACCATCCTGAAAATCCTGAAAATCTCCGCTCGCCTGCCCACAATGCAGTTCGGCGAAAAGTGAGGGAAAGTGACGTCACCCCATTCAAAGTGAATGGGCAGAAGCGTTTCAAGATTTTTTAACGCTGCTGTGTGGACGGTCCGTTAGGGAGGTCCAGTGGTTCCTAAGCTAAAGGAGGTTATAAAGGAAGTTTGAAACCTCCTTTCCTTTTAATTTAGAGAATTGGAACGGCACTTATCATGGCTGCCACTGAGGGACTTCCGGGTCATTTCACTCCGTTAGGAAGGTTCCTAAGCTAAATGGACTATTCGACCGCAACCCTCGTCTCAATACCCCTCCTCGACTCCTCCTTTCCCTCACTCGCGTCCCTTCCTTGCGTCTTAGCTCCGCCTCCGTAAGATGCGAGCGAGAGACACGAGGAGGTGACGCGAGGACAGAGGAGTCCTCAGGTATTAATTGGGATGTCCTCGTTCACTCAAACGTCACTCTTAAACGACGTCTGTTAATGATGACATGTGCACAGCTGTGTCCCCTCTCATCGGGCTTAACTGAATAACCCCTTAGAACCGGCCCATTTGTTGTTAAATATGTATTTAAATGATGAATCTTTCTCTTGTTAGTCAAGGAATTCAATGTATGATGGTTGGTCCTGCTTTTGTGTTCCGTTTTGGTGTAAAATGTACATTTCAATAAAATTATAATTATAATAATGTGAAAGCCTTTACTCTGAACATGTGTGTCCTGTAGATCCCCACATTCACCACAAACCCACATTCAGGACTGTGCATTTTAAATAATTTAACTACTCAATATTTTAACACAAAACAAAACAAATAATTGTTATTTATCAAGATCTAGCCATTTATGAAATAGCTTTCTTAATAGCTATGTTTTAGTGACGTTCAAGATCATTAAACATGACTTAAATTGTTAGTATAACCTTAAGAAATGAATTGCACATAATAATTCCCACGGAGCTGTGAGCACTTATACATTTATGGGACGCTTTTCCACTCATTCTTCCAGTTCTCCGTTTTCCTCTCTTGAAATCGACCAGCTGTGAAGGTGGGGGCGGGGCTTTGATACGCGAGTAGTGAAAACACTTCCGCGTAGTCTGCTCTCGTGTATCCCATGGACGTATAATAGGCTCTGTGCACAAGATGGCGTCTATCAACTTCCGGCGGGTGGGTGTGGGGGCGAGTACTTCCGGTTTGAGTACAGAGTTTTTACAGCTTGACAGTTTGACAGTTTGTTATGACACACCAAGAGCAAGAATGAGCGGAAGAAAAGCGATTGGCCTTCCAGCGGGTAAGAAAGTCGGCACTACATTGCTGTGTGCCACTGTGTACGAATTCGGCCCGTTATAATCGGGAGATAAGTTTTCATGCATTTCCCATTGATGCTGAGGTAAAGGCTCAGTGGCTGATCAAGGTCCGTAGGGACAATTTCAGCCCCACAAAAAATACCTGTGTGTGCAGTAGGCATTTTCGACCAGGAGACTTATTGGTCACAGCGGGAGGACTGCACAGAGTACAGAAAGGAGCTACACCTGTTCTCTTTGCATGGAATAACTACGAGCTACCTACACCAAGACGTAATGTTTGGGAGCGTCGGCCGAGGGCAGAGAGCCCCACCCCGGACTTGACAGCTGAGTACGAGGTGGAAACAGTTGCGCTGCCTGATCATGAGTACTGTTTAAATCCCGCGACGGCAGTGATGGCAAATCAGGTGGCCGACGAGAACGAAGCCTTGAAAATGCAGGTTAGGGAGCTCCAACACCAGCTGGAAGTGTTACAGCTGCGATCTCGTTTCGGGATACAACACCTGGCAGGGTCGGACGAGGACATTCGTTTCTACACCAGGTTTATTTATAAGGCTATCAGGATGTTGTTATGGCCACTAGTTTGAAAAACACCTTTCATTTGGGGAAGCTAATTTAAGAAACAAAACAATGTCTAACATGAACAATATTACATTCTTAGATTTGCCACATACAAGCATTTCCTTGCCTTTTGGAAATTGGTGGAGCCAGCAGCCAACACCAAGATGGTGCGGATCACCAACGCCAAGGCATTCTCTGCCAGCAGCTCGGATTCCTCTCAACCAACAACAACGGTATGCAGCATACAAGCATGGATGTATATTAATAATTATGCACGCTGCGCACTATACCACCGTTTAACAAGTGCATCACATCACTCACACAACACACACACATGCCACACACACACACATACAAACGGAAAATGTGTTACAACTGTACCCGGTCTCCCTATAACAGTATCTACAGTATGCCTAACACTTATTTGTTTTCACAGAAACTTCCACCCATAGATGAGCTGCTGCTGTTCCTCATGCACCTGTCAGTGGGCCTACATCTGAGGGATCTAGCAGAACGGTTTGGCATTCACCGCACCACAGTCAGCAGAATTATTTCCACCTGGACACACTTCCTGTACCAACTGCTTGGAAGCCAACGTCTGTGGATCCCACGCGAAGTTGTCAGAGCTCACCTTCCACCAGAGTTTTCAGCTTTCCCTGACACACAAGTGGTGCTTGACTGCACTGAAGTATTCTGCCAGACTCCATCATCTCTCCTGCTGCAGAGTGAGGTGTTTTCAACATACAAGTCTCATGCTACATTCAAGGCCATGATCGGCATGGCACCACATGGTGCCATTACATTTGTGTCTGGCCTGTATGCAGGATCTATGAGTGACCGGGAGATTTTCAAGCTGTCTGGCATCGTGAGCCTGCTCACACCAGACATGGCAATAATGGTCGACAAAGGGTTCCTTGTGGACAATCTGGTTGAGTGCAAAGTTTACCGGCCTGCCTTTCTGTAAAAAAAAACCCAAATGAGCAGGGAGGATGTCAGGCAGACTCAATCCATTGCACGTCTGAGGGTCCATGTGGAGAGGTGCATCAGAAGGGTCAAAGAGAACAAACTCTTTGACAAAGCCATACCACTGTCTGTGTGTGGAAGCATTGAGGAGCTTTTCAATGTGGCTTGCTTCCTGGTCAACTACCAGAACGGACCACTGGTGAAAGCATGGGCAAGCCTGGGCAGCAATGATTAAAAGATTTCTTGCTCCCAAACCAATTGTGTATTTCATTGTGGTCGTTACAAAAAGCAGTCATACCATACTATGTTTAGGTACTAATGAATTATAACCTCAAAACAAATGCACACAAAAATAACATAGGACAATACATAATATAATAAATCCACAATATGATAACATTTTACAGATTCATTTAATACACTTTTACAAAACATAGGTTGATGTTATATCGGGGGAAAAAAATACATATTTAAACATTTCAATTAGTCTCTGCATATTTAAGTAATGCTAGTTTATGTAACAGATGAACAGATCAATGCAAGATAAGTTAGTTAGCATCCACAACTTTTGTTAATGAATAACGTCATATGACATTAAATGTCTGCCAATAAACACGCCTTTCTTCCTCACATAGGTCCTTTGACTAAAGGATCTTTTTGACTTAAAGAACACACTTGGTTCTGGTTTTAGCAATTGAAAGAACTATATACAGGAAAATATTCATGTTAGATCAGTAATGTAGTGTGATGTAGTGTGGTACACTAATGTAGTGTAGTGCATATCAGTCCATGTAAAAATAAAAATAATCTCCCTTCTCCCTAATGGTTGTAGCCACCTCGCAGTCTCTGCAGATACACCTCGATTTTCCTTGCCATGAGCAATGTTGTCGCAAGTGACAGTAGATGGAGGTGCTGTTGGTGACTGCACACAAACTCACAGGTGGTAGGCTCCAGCCTATAGCCATCCACAGGTAGAGGTGGTGGTGGAGGGGCATCTGGGTGACGCACTATAACCCGGCTAAGAGGTAGTGGATTCTGGTATGAGATAGGGCTACCTTCCTGAACTTTTCCAAAGGTGGAGTTAACCAGTGGCACGTCCACACTTATAGCCATGGTGGTGATCAGTGGTGCGATGTCTGCTGAGAAGTCCTTGTATACCTCGCTGACTAGAGGACATCTGGGTCTGGCAGCTCCCCCCGCACGGCCTTGTAACGTGTACTCCTTTGAACATGTTTATATAATAATTAGGACTTTAAGAACAATTTTACACTCAGACAACAATCACAAAGTTGTTGCAGGCTACATACAATTACTTAGGACAATAGATATTACCTTACACCGTCAGCAACTGTAAACTGCTTTGGCTTAGTGGAAATGAACACCATGTCACTCACTCTGCCTGGTTTCACACCCTATTAATTACACAAAAGAATTGTCAAATTAATTGAAATGGTCATTGATGCAACATACTAGATCAGCTCTTGGCACAAAGGAAATACTCATTAAACCGTGGATTGGTTGTGAACACATACTGTACTTACCATGGTTCTTGGCTTGTGCCATCGCTGCTCTGTTTCAGTGCAGCTGAGGACAGGGGGTACAGCAGCCAGGTTGAGTGTGGAGTAGTGTGCGGTCTGGAACAGCAGTGCAACATTGTGGTTGCAGAGTGCTGTTCCAGCTACACAGGAACACTTTGCCACTGCAATCTCCACGGGTGAGCAGTTCTCAAAGACAATCTACACATTAAAATAAAATGTCAGTCATTTTACATTTAGAACACCGCTTCAATACAACACAGAAAAATGAGAAAGCTGAGAGCAGGCTGATCAGGCAAGTAGTAGGTGTGGGAAAAGGCTAAACCATGTCAGGTTATCAGTCACATCACATACACAGAAGCTCTGCTGTTTGGAATACTGTAATTTAAGGACATTCAAACAGATAAACTCTCTCAGCTGTCTCAATTTATTATCTTATTATATTATAACTACATAAAATAGTGTTAGTAGAACGTTGAACAGCTTAACATAGATGTAGGGTACAAAACCAGCACTTACCTAACACTGGCCCATACAAATAACTGGACCCTACATGGATTATACTAACCATACAGTAAAGAACAGCAGCCGTCACAACCAGTTTCTGGGGTTTCCATGAAAGCAGAGACGGTTTTCAACCTCTCATTAAGAATCTTTGATGAAAGCTAAGTTTGGGTTTAGCTAATGTATTTATCATTTTACACGAGAGGGTTACAAAACGAAAATAAATCTGTAGCCCCTTCATGCTACACACACATAGCTAGCTACCAGTTGATGTGAGCTAATTTATTGTCACTATGCAATCTGTTGCAACACGTCAGCTAGCTGGGCTTTTTTGAATCCTAAATCACAGGTTACCTACTCTAGCCACATCAAAACCCCAGAACATGAACCTGATTGAGGCTTTGAACCGATGAACACTTTTTATTTTCCTCCCTACTCTGAGATCGTGAGGCTTTTCATGCTTCCTCATGGACCTGTAACAGCTAGCCCTGACGCTCACTCTCCCTGAAGGTAGATCTTTGTTTGAAACTGTGGGGAATTGGACATCATTCATGTTATCCAAAACACGTAATAGTACATCATTAAAACGCTTTACACTGTATCAAGACTGTCAAGTTGTCAAAGTTAGCCAGTAACTACAGCTTTGTTTGTCACTTACCTTCATAGTTGTCGATGTAACTGGATATGTACATCTTGAACCCCTTTTCTCTTTTGCTCTTCGGGGCTGAGCTTGCCGCTTGTACCAGCCGATGTACGTCACTGATGTTAACCTTCGGTAGGTCTTGGAGACATCGAGTGTAAAATAGTGCCATCACGTTAACGTTAGCCTTCTCACTTTGCTCTATCGCTATCTGTATGCTATCTGTATGCTATCTGTATGCTATCTGTATGCTATCTATCTTGCTATCTATCTTGCTATCTCTCTATCTCTCTATCTCTCTCTCGCTCTCTATCTCTGTCTCGCTCTCTATCTATCTATCTCTCTCTCTCTATCTATCTATATCTCTATCTATCTCTCTATATCGCTTCGCTATCTACCCGCTCTACCGTAGACCGGATGTTTACAAGCGCCCACTCAATGAACCGGAAATGGAAATACGTCATCCCGTGCAACTAGCCTATAAGAACTGGATACAGTGTGGGAGGCGGGGCCTCATTCATTCCTATGAGAGTTGCTCATTCGCGCATGATGACAAAATGGCCCAACTTTTGAGAGAGCGAAACGTCACAGATTACCCGGCATGCCTGAGAAGTACCCGTATGTGCGCTCATAGCGCATGCGCAACTTTAAACATGCCCCCCAAAATGCTCGTTCACATCAAGCACGTCAATTTGCGTACACGTAACAGCACCGCGCGTTCATGACAGCATGGTAATGAGTTGTTATGATGGATTTGATATTAACGACGAGGCGGCAGTTAGCAGCTAGCGGCTAGCTAGTAATTATGCTAATTTACACATCAGTCGTTATGTACTTTTATATTACGCTGATGTAACAGGATCTAGTGATATCCAAGCAACAGAGCTTCATTTAGCATGAAACTTGTGTGGGTTGTAGCCTACATGAAACCACTTGGTAATATATAAAAATTAGGGCTGTCAGTCGATTAAAATATTTAATCGCGATTAATCGCATGATTGTCCATAGTTAATCGCGATTAATCGCAAATTAATCGCACATTTTTTATCTGTTCTAAATGTACCTTAGAGGGATATTTTTCAAGTTTTTAATACTCTTATCAACATATGAGTGGACAACTATGCTTTATATGTTTGTTTATTATCATTTGAACAATGACAAATATTCTCATGAATATTAAACACAACAACCTCTGACAGTGGCGAGCCGTCAGGGCCCTCTAGGCCCTCTGTGAGGGCCTAAGATATTCCAAAAAATAATATTTAAAAACATTAAAAAAAAATATATTCTTTTTAAATATATATTTTTTTAACATTATTTTTGTTATATTTTTCATTAGTTTTACCGAAAAACTAATGAAAAACTTGATTTAATTGTATTTAAAATAACATTTCCAAAGAAATAAATCCTTCGAATCTGCCTGTTCATTCTCTGTTTGAATGTAGGGGTTACATGAAAGAAGCTCGCCTGGCCCTCTCTGCGATTCACAGAGGGCCCGCTATAGTAACTGAACGAGAGAGTAATGTCAAATGACAGTACAATTGACCAATCATATCTTCCCTCTAAATGGGTGGGTTTTATTATCGCGGACATTATGACAAGTTCCACCCGCTGTGAAACTTTTCTTGTTTCCATAGCAACAACAACTTCCTGTCAACAGCGTGAACTCGCCTTCAAAATAAAAGCATGCCAAATTACACTTAAGACATACAACGGCAATGAAAGTAACAAACACAATGCAATATCATTTTCAATGTCAAAGAACACAAATTGGGTTCACAGGTGTTGTTTTGTGTGGTAGAGGGTCGCTGTCATTGATGCGTTTTGCACCCTGGGCCGTTGTTTTGATATTCCGCTGAAGTATACGCTGTGACGTAATAACTATTTTTTTTTCTTTTTTCGAGGGAAGGGGTGGGGGTCAGAGGGCCTAGGTATAAAGCTCACGGCTCGCCACTGACCTCTGAACATTACAAATATTCGCCTCAATTCAACCTGGAACCTCTCTCATACAATACTGTGTGTGTGTGTGTGTGTGTGTGTGTGTGTGTGTGTGTGTGTGTGTGTGTGTGTGTGTGTGTGTGTGTGTGTGTGTGTGTGTGTGTGTGTGTGTGTGTGTGTGTGTGTGTGTGTGTGTGTGTGTGTGTGTGTGTGTGTGTGTGTGTGTGTGTGTGTGTGTGTGTGTGTGTGTGTGTGTGTGAGAATGTGGAGGATCGTTGGAGCTATGTGCAGCTCAAGGCATATATGCCTGTGTGTATGAGCTGTGTTGCGGCACTATCCGTGCTGAGTGTGCTGTCTGGCTACCTGCATAAAGTCAAGTGCTCGGCGCAGTTGTCGGCGAAATGTCGCTCCTCTGTTTTCATTGAAACAGCTCCTTATATCCGTTAGCTCAGCTAGCTAGCACCAGATGCTAACAACAACACGTAAGGTGTGCTTCGCTCGCGCCACACATACACACACCCTCCCGGTCCTCCCGATGGCCAGTCCGGGCCTGCCGGTGAGCGTGGAAGTGTGGTCTGCCACAAGCGGGCGGCAGGAGCGGGGCTGTCAGCATCAGCTTGTAGATGGTATTTTAAACTCGATGCGCTCTGAAACTACGGCGGCCGAGGACAAAAAATACACATGCGTTAATCGCGTTAAAATAATTAGTGGCGTTAATTTTTTTTTGCGTTAACGCGTTATTAACGCGTTAACTTGACAGCCCTAATAAAAATATATGTATTTTGAGTTATGATCAATTGTGATTTAAATCTTTATCTAAAAAGTAAAGCTGATGATGGATTACTGTGGTGGAGTTAAAATAACAATAGCCTATTTCTCTTTGAAATGTGATGGAGTAAAAGGATAGTAACTGATTATTCATGTTAAGTACCCAACAAGTAACTAAAACGTATAATACTTGAAGGAAAGGTGTAAAATGTTTCCATAAATACCAATATCACACAGTACAACACCCCTTGTTGTTAAATACCAACCATGTGTATATATATATATATATATGCCGCTAAAACTGTGTAATATACCTGGCTGCTAAATCCTCCAAACTGTTACAGGATGTGTATTTTGTAAAATGTGTAACTGTTTTTATTATAATTTCTTGTTTTTAATCTTTAATACTTTTTGTATGCATACTTTAAGTAACATTAGGCTGTCTTTGGCTCTTTTCTGCTGTAACAATGTAAATGTATTCTGATTCTGAACTAATTGATATGTTTTTGTCACAGTTTGTTTCCCTATATTGCGACACTTGTTTTGTTTAAGATTATTTCTCCTTTTTTTACAGACATCCCCAACCATAGTGGAATGCTGTTTTAAAGGATTGCATTGATCCGTGCATCAATACCTTCACCCAGTTTTGAGGCCTCCAATGAATGAAATCATCTTGTGGCTGGGAAAAATGTGAAAAAATAAATCTCACAAAGAGTGACTTTCTGGTGTAATCATTATAATATCAAAGACAAGCGCATTCAGTAACAATATATAAAATCATTCAGCAGCAGAGGTTGGGGTGGAAACAGCATTTCTAACTAAGATGATTACAATATTACAAGTTAAACATCAAGATGAACATACTATTATTAATTTAAAAAGTACATGGGAAACTTAAATATCCTGCAATATACCATTAGCAGAATAGGAACAAATGTGCCAAAACATTTCTAACATTAACATAAACTGAGGGCTTTCTTCCTGAGCCGCTGGGAGTAAAGGTCCTCCATGGATGGCAGCTCCGTCCTGGTGATGTTCTGTGCAGTTTTCACCACCCTCTGTAAAGCCTTACGATTAAGGGCGGTGCAGCTGCCGTACCAGGCCGTGATGCAGCCGTGTCCGTGATGGACACCGAGGAACCTGAAGCTGCTGACTCTCTCCACCGTAGTCCCATTGATGGCGATGGGGGCGTGTCCCTCTCCCTGCTGCTTCCTGTAATCCACAATCAGCTCCTTGGTTTTGCTGACGTTGAGATGGAGGTTGTTATCCTGGCACCAAGATGTCAGGTTTTCGACCTCCTCTCTGTACGCCGTCTCGTCGCCGTCTGTGATCTGGCCGATGGCGGTCGTGTCGTCAGCACGTAGGCCCGTACCAGTGTCTTGAAGTGGCTGCGCTTCCTCCTGGGCCACATCCAAAATTGAGAAGAAAGAGAACAGACACACCACAGCTGGGTGAGGCTGGTGAGGCTGGGGAAGATGAGTGAGGGAAAGACAGAAACAAAACAGGGGGACTAAAATGAGTGAGGGAAAGACAGAAACAA
Organism: Trematomus bernacchii; assembly: GCF_902827165.1. Classification (NCBI taxonomy): domain Eukaryota; kingdom Metazoa; phylum Chordata; class Actinopteri; order Perciformes; family Nototheniidae; genus Trematomus; species Trematomus bernacchii. Next base: position 7,856,715 of record NW_022987616.1, on the reverse strand, counting down.
AACAGGGGGACTAAGATGAGTGAGGGAAAGACAGAAACAAAACAGGGGGACTAAGATGAGAGAGGGAAAGAGAGAAACAAGACAGGGGGACTAAAGTTTAAGAGAGAGGAAGAACACAGAATGTGAGTGAACAGTTTAATTCAATTACACATTTAAAACAAATAGTGTGAGTAAGTGAAGACATCCTTACACAAGGAGGACTGCCCTGTCAAATTTAAAAGTTATTTTTGTAAAATATACATATCCTGTTGAGGCTAGAATCCAAAATGCAGAACCACTTTAGATTGTAGCCTCAAGGGACTGTTTAAGGTTATTTAAAAACATATCATTTCCCAAATTGGTGAAATGAACTCCATCTCTTAGAAATATGCCAGGGCAGTCAAACTTAATGCAAGGATGCCTTACACTCTCTCCACCCAAACCACTAACAAATTTACCCATCTCTCTGTTCACCCACATTCTGGCCTTGTTCAGCTTTCCCGGATTGGCTTTCCTCCAGTGACATCTCTCATTGATAGAAGATAGAATTATCTTCATCTCTGAGAAGTTGTCACTGAGGGAAAGCAGGTCCTGCTTCATCGCTGTGACAAGCTCCACACCTTTGATGTTGCCAAGGTCGTTGGTGGATCTTTTAATCTAATAATTGCAATCAATATTATATATATTACCTTTTAATCTATATAAATTGTATTTACATTTGTTGTCACTATTTGTTCCACCTAGTTCTACTATGCCAGCCATCAGAGGTATACATTTCTTATTTTTGTGAATTTCTATATAAAATGCTGATTTTCTACCTGAAAATGCTTATGTATTTTTAATTACATTTTCGTAGAGCTTTGACTTTTTCAGCTGAATAAATATTATAACTAGATGGTTTTGTTCAGCATTGCCAGCTTCACTTTTGAGCTTTATGTTGTGCCCAGCATTCTCCTGTGCTCTGAAATCAAAATGTGGATAAGCATAACACAACACTAAAATAAACACTACAATACAACTTGTTATTTGACACACACAAGGTTGTTCATTTGTGTGTATAAATATAAAACACAGGCTATATACATATATATATATATATACATATACAAGTATAATTAATACAACTGTTAATTTGATTAGAGCTTTGACACATATATCTTTATTTATATATGTATAAGTATGACGACTTCCTCGGGCGATATCATGGTATAGCTAATTAATCTGGGTCAAAACGTGTTGTGCCCACATGCAAAGGTTGTAAACTCTGGTTTATTCCTGCGTGGTATTATAGTAATAGCAAACAGCAACGTTCAACTCCTTTAATGGTATATTGCAAGTGCAATAAGAAGCTACAGGGACGTTAATCTACGTCGGTAATATTAACTTTATTTAATACAAGATTTACATCATACAGCCCATGTAGTATAATATTTTACAAATGATGAATTACAGCAAACATGTGCAATATATCCATTATTACAGCTCCGTGGGCTGGCAGTAAGGCGATATGGGTCCGTTCTTATCCATGGGTAAAGATAAACTCATGTAGTGCTGAACACGTCACATGAACGTGCCGGGCGGCGCGGTCCCGTGGGTTAGATGCGCGTTCATAATGCAGAGGGAAATAACTCTCAGAATAACGTTATTAGCACATTTTTACAACTTGAGGAACGAATGTTTTTAATAAGGGCTATACAAGTGTTCATACTGGGTAGTTTATTTAGTTTAAAAAAATTATCCAACGAGTTACAGACCACTCTTTCCCCATGTAAGTCAATGGGAAAAAGTGTTTCCGGGCCTGGCAACCAAAAGGAAGTGTAGTACCGCCGTTTGGCCAGCACGAATATTTTCATCAGAGTCCGGCGCACTTCCTGGGGGCTTGGTGTATCCTCCAAGCCCCCAGGAAGTGCGCCGGACTCAAGTTCCGGAGGAGGGGAAGAGAGGAGTCGAGGAGGGGTATTGAGACCATGGATGTATAATAAGAACTGGATACAGCGTGGGAGGCGGGGCCTCATTCATTCCTATGAGAGTTGCTCATTCGCGCATGATGATAAAATGGCCCAACTTTTGAGAGAGCGAAACGTCACAGATTACCCGGCATGCCTGAGAAGTACCCGTATGTGCGCTCATAGCGCATGCGCAACTTTAACCATGCCCCCCAAAATGCTCGTTCACATCAAGCACGTCAATTTGCGTACACGTAACAGCACCGCACGTTCATGACAGCATGGTAATGTTTGTTATGATAGATTTGATATTAACGAGGCTGCAGTTAGCAGCTAGCGGTTAGCTAGTAATTATGCTAATTTACACATCAATCGTTATGTACTTTTATATTACGCTGTAACAGGATCTAGTGATATCCAAGCAACAGAGCTTCATTTAGCATGAAATAATTATTGCACTGTATATATATATATATATATATATATATATATATATATATATATATATATATATACACACATACACACACAGTGCAATAAGCTTCTTAGTGCAATAAGAAGCTACAGGGACGTTAATCTACGTCGGTAATATTAACTTTATTTAATACAACATTTACGGTACAAGATTTAATCATACAGCCCATGTAGTATAATATTTTACAAATGATGAATTACAGCAAACATGTGCAATATATCCATTATTACAGCTCCGTGGGCTGGCAGTAAGGCGATATGGGTCCGTTCTTATTGTGCATCCATGGGTAAAGATAAACTCATGTAGTGCTGAACACGTAACATGAACGTGCCGGGCGGCGCGGTCCCGTGGGTTAGATGCGCGTTCATAATGCAGAGGGAAATAACTCTCAGAATAACGTTATTAGCACATTTTACAACTTGAGGAACGAATGTTTTTAATAAGGGCTATACAAGTGTTCATACTGGGTAGTTTATTTAGTTTAAAAAAAATTATCCAACGATTTACAGACCACTCTTTCCCCATGTAAGTCAATGGGAAAAAGTGTTTCCGGGCCTGGCAACCAAAAGGAAGTGTAGTACCGCCGTTTGGCCAGCACGAATATTTTCATCAGAGTCCGGCGCACTTCCTGGGGGCTTGATTGAGACGAGCCTTATAGAGTGGCGAAGTCCCTCCCACTTACTTCCGGGGTATGGGACCTTATTCCGGAAAAGTTATGCATTGAAGTCAATGGGGAGAGAAAACTTATCTTTCGATCCCGTTTGAATTGTGCCATGAATTACACATATGATGTTTGTCAATCTTAAAAAATCATTTCCATGTCAAAAAAGTCACAGTTTGTCGTAAAACTGTTGAAATATAAGACTATGAAAAATACGTAACTAGAAAGACTACAAATCCCAGAGTCGCGTAAGTGATGTCACAATTGTTTACCTCCACCATTCAGATACCTAAGATCAGCGCAATATAGATATAATCTATCTATATGGCGCTGGCTAAGATAAGATAACTTTAACAAGATGCCTGTGTGCTTAGTACCAGGTTGTTATTATACCAGCAATGGGTCTTGCTCGTTCTTTTGTTTCCCGTCTGATGAAACGACCAGGAGTGGCTTGATCAAGTTAGCTACCTAGCTAGTAGCTAGCACGTTAGTTAGCATTACAGCCTTGTCATTTTTATTAGCCTTAACATGAAGTAACATTAAGTAACCCAAAATGTTAAACAGTAAGAGTAGTAGTCATATTTCGTGAACCTTTTGAATAGTACTGTCACCGGTGTGATCATTCTATAATACACCATTTAATTCCGGTGGAGAAATGCTAACGCTAACGTTAGCATCGGCGATCTTTTCTACTTCATGCTATCTGCACAAATGGTTGACATTAAACATTACAACGACCAGGCAGTTCAGAGAGAATCAAAGGAAGGCAGGCTTTGCATGACATTCTTCAGGACGTGTTTCATTGTGGTGATAGTGAGGGTAGTCAATCGTTTGTTGACAAGACAGTAGTGACGGCCATCTTGGTGACGCGTGTTGTTGACCAGAGATGTAGTTCATTGAGCCTTTCACACAAACAAATGTGTTACTTCACAGTTTTACGACACATTTTAATTTTTTTGACTTGCAAAATTATCTTTTAAATTGACAAACATCATATGTGTAATTCGTGGCACAATTCAAACGGGATCGAAAGATAATCTTTCTCTCTCCATTGACTTCAATGCATAACTTTTCCGAAATAAGGTCCCATGGGGCTCAACCGGAAGGGGAGGGACTTCGCCACTCTATATGGCGCTGACTCAAACCTCATCTTATGCCCAAATGTGGCGCAAATGCGCTCCGCAGCCGTTGGGAGGTTCCGGCGCTAACAGTTCATGAGCGTGCTCCCCCGCCCCCTGTCAACACTCGCGACAAGAGAGAGAGAGAGAGACAAGAAGCTAACAGCAGCAGTCACTTGACAGAGCTGTCACTCAATGTGACCACGCTCTAATTTATGCAAAAACTTTAAGACCTAATATAAATAAAAGGGTCATGTTAGAAAACAATTCACTCACAGATTCATAATCATGAAGGTGGAATCTAACTATATACATAATAATATTTATTGCATCCAGGGCTAGAAACGTTTTTTTTCTGCTGTGAAATTGGGCATTTTAACATGGGGCTCTATGGAAATTGCTCCTTTCTGCAGTCATCGCCTATCGGCCAATATATGAACTGCAGTTTGTGGCACTTCCGTATTGGCGTCCCGGCTCTTCCCCAGAGTTTGCCGCTACTTGTTCTCAACGTGAGTATCCTCGTCATTCGGTTTGTGTCGCTGTATCGACGCATAACTAAAGTTAAACAGTCACATCTTATCTGGATAAGTGGTGCAAAGTGCAGAATACCGTTTTGATAAGGGACAAGGGCGCCGGAAGCGTGGGGGCCAGGGGGCCATTGGCCCCCCCACTTTTCAGCCCTGCCCCACATTTTCGCAGCGGCGGATGCCGTGGAACACTGTACAAATCCCGTTTCAATAATTCCCCTCTACTCTAAAGTCGCATCTAAAACGCGATCTGATATAGCTGTGTATATTTTGTTATGTTTGATTGTTATATTCAATCTCATTAGCTACAGGCATTTTTTAAGCTTGTAAAGCTCTCACTCGCCACTCTGCTGTTCCACAGTGCCGCTTCCCCTCCCTCTGCTGAAATTATGAATGTAAGGCGTATAGTAATCATAGATAACACGGCAGGGCCCGTTACAGTTTGTTTTTATCTGATTTCAAATAAACAAAGTCTTGGCTTTCAGAATATTAAACTTGTTTTGGCAAATTCAGATGATAAATACAACTTTGAAGCTTGTAACGGCATAATTACAAGCAACGGAGTAACTTTACGTCACTGCAGGCATAACGGTGTGTCTACAGCAGCGTTAAAAAAAATCTTGGAGGTGGGCGTATCTGAAGCTTGAGGATTTTTTGCGAGCAAGGCACGAACAACCAATCACATGAATCTCCCGCCCGCGACATACGAAGCAAAAAAGCCCGAAGTAAACTGGATATAAACTCCCCAAACAGGCGAAAACCTACCACTGTCTCTGCCACCTCCCTCCATGCCTGGCTCCTCCGGTTTGTATCCCGGTAGGTAAATAGGGACTGGTCATAAAGCACCGGGTGATTCCCTACCGCTAATTTCTCCTCCATGTTTTGGAATATGAGGAAATGACCTGCGGTATGTCTCTCCCAGCATACACGCCGTTTGATTGGCTAGAGCTTGAACTGTCAGATTTGCGTACACGGGATTTGATTGGCTGACGCTTCCACCTCAGCCTCAAAAGTTGAACATTGTTCAACTTTGAATCCTGAAAATCCTGAAAATCTCCGCTCGCCTGCCCACAATGCAGTTTGGCGAAAAGTGAGGGAAAGTGACGTCAACCCATTCAAAGTGAATGGGCAGAAGCATTTCAAGATTTTTTTAACGCTGCTGTGTAGACGCACCGTAACAGCCGGTGTTTCTCGTGAGTGTTTTCCCCGGGAAACAAACACAATACACACAAACGCAAAAATACACAAACACACACGTATACACACACTCACACTCGCGGGCTTCCCCTATCTTCCCTTCGTACTATTTTGATCATTTGCTCCGCTAATAATCAATCAGATCGATCCAGAGAAGAGGAAACTTTAAAGGCCTTTTTCTCAAAATGATGACTCTGTAACAGTCATTATATAATGTGACATATTTTGCTTAATATTTGGAGTAGCCTACAACAACAATCCTGATATCATTAGAAAGCTAGGAATCTCCTCTTTCCAACAGTGTATACAACTCAAAATGTGTCTTCGGGTCAATGCCACTGATTTCGATGGAGCAGGTCACTTTGCATTAGGTAAAATAAAGCAGGCAGACATAACAGGAAGAATATGTACATTTTAACCCAATGAAATAGGACATTGTCACACCATTCAAATGTATCCATGTAAATTACAACCAATAAAAAAGCTTAGATTTGTTTATTCGTTGCGTTGTTTACTTTATTTGTCACGTTGTTCTGTGTGTGTCAGCCGTTAACCTAGATAGAAAAAATATACACTTGCAAACACGTCAGAAGAACCAGCGCAGAAGAAAACTATACAGTCAATCTAAACTTAAATTAACAACTGGAAGGTCACATCCCTGACATCCACGTCTCCGGAGCCTGGACCTTCATCAATCATAGAGACAGCGAAGCCAGATGAACCCAAAAGCAGCAGCTCTGCGGCCGCAGAGACTGTCAAAACCGCCGCCGTCGTTGAACCGAAACAGGCTGGTTCCGACTGCATGGAGGTTTGTTGTCGGGACATTGAGACGGGTAAAGCTGCAGCTAACTGACCGCTAGATTATTTGGGCAAAGAGAAAGGTACTTCAACGCAGAATGGTACAAAAACAGAGAGTGGTTAATGTCACATATGCATACAATGCATACTGAGTTAAGGCTGTTACGGCAGTGTTGCGACATGCTTTATGGCATGCGAAGTACTGCTTTACTTCGGAGTAAGCCCGCGAGTTGTCATGTTGCTGCCTACTGTAATGTCTTAACTTACTGTACAATAAACCTGAGTCGTGAAAGATACTCGACCCTCGATCATTCTACATGGTGTCAGAAGTGACCGGTGAGTCACAGGAAATAAACAAGACAAAGTAAAGGAATATAGACGGCGGAATGGCGAAGTTTAATCCCCCAGCGAACTTTTCTTTTGATAAGCCGACTGAATGGCCAGAATGGAGGCAACGCTTTGAGCGGTACAGACTCGCTACTAAACTCGACAAAGATGACGGGAGAGTGCAGGTGAGCTGCCTGATTTATGCCATGGGCAACGAGGCAGAAAACATATTCAAGTCGTTCACTTTTGCCGAAGAAGATGACGGCGATGACTTTGCCGTTGTGGTGGGAAAGTTCAACGAGTACTTTTTCCCGAGGAGGAACGTTATCCACGAGAGGGCATGTTTCCACCAGCGTGTCCAGCGGCCAGGGGAGAAGGCAGAGGGTTTCATCCGAGCCCTGTATGATCTATCAGAACACTGTGAGTTTGGCGCAAGCCGAGATGAGAATATCCGCGACCAAATTGTCGTCGGGATACGAGACAAAGAGCTCTCGCGCAGGCTGCAGCTAACTGCGGACCTAACACTAGCACTGACGATACGGACCGTCAGGCAGTCAGAGGAGGTCGCAGCACAAGTGAGTCTGCAGGAAGACACAGTGGGATCAGTACAGGAGGTGAGATTCAAAGAAAAAAATAACAAATGGAAACCTCAACAACATCAAGGCAAGTCAAAAGACAGAAAATGGGGGGGAAGTGAAAGGAAATGTGGTAAATGTGGGAAATCACAGCATAGCAAGGAAGAAGGGTGTCCTGCAGCTAAAGCTACATGCCACAAGTGCAATAAAATAGGACATTGGGCCAGAGTGTGCCGAAACAGCAATAGATCAGTGAATGAGGTCACAGGGACTGTACAGGCTGAGCAGACCCATTATTTCTTAGGCTCAGTGTGCAGTGCAGAGGAGAAAGAGCAGTGGACAGTACAGCTCCAGGTGGATTCTACTACAATGGAATTTAAAATTGACACAGGAGCTGATGTCAGTGTCTTATGTGAGGATGCATTTCACACACTCACTCCACCAAAAACACTGAAACCAGCTGACATCCCATTAGACAGCCCAGGAGGTGAACTGTTGTGTCTGGGACGCTTTAATGCTACAGTTAGTTACAAGGGAAATAACTACCTATTTGAAGCATATGTAGTCCGTGGCCAGAATGTCAATAACCTACTCAGCCGGGATCTGTCAGTGGAGATGAACCTGGTGAGGCGTGTTGATGAAGTGAAATTCACTACCAGTGAACACCTTCAAGCCTATGGTGAGCACGGCACACTAAAAACTGAACCTGTTAAAATCCAATTAAAGGATGGGGCTCAACCATATGCAGTGCATACAGCACGTCGTGTGCCCTTCCCAATGTTACAGATGGTAAAAGAGGAACTGCAGAGGATGGAGAAGAACGGTGTCATCGAGAAGGTAACACAGCCAACTGAATGGTGTGCTCCTATGGTGCCAGTTCTAAAGAAAACCACAGGCAAAGCCAGGATCTGTGTGGACCTGAAAAGACTAAATGAGTCAGTAAAAAGAGAGCGCTACATCTTACCTACCTCTGATGAAATAACTGCAAAGCTAAGTGGTGCAACTGTGTTTTCCTCTCTCGACGCTGCAAGTGGGTTCTGGCAAATCCCACTGCACCCAGCCAGCTGTAAATTAACAACCTTTATAACACCGTTTGGCAGGTACTGTTTCAAAAGGTTACCTTTCGGGATTTCCAGTGCGCCTGAGATCTTCCAGCGGAAAATGCTAGAGACTCTGCAGGGGCTGGAAGGCGTTGAAGTCTTCATGGACGATATCCTGGTCTATGGGACATCGACAGAACAGCACGATGCCAGACTCGAGAAGGTACTACAGCGTGTTGAGTCAGCAGGCTTAAAACTCAATAAAGATAAATGCTCCCTCAGGCAAAGCCAGCTACGCTTTCTGGGACATCTCATCGACCAGTCAGGAGTCAGGCCTGACCCTGATAAAGTTGAAGCCATACATCAGCTGGCTCCACCAGGAAACGTCCATGAACTGAAAAGAGTCCTGGGCATGGTGAACTACCTGGGTAGGTACGTTCCAAACCTTTCCACAATAGGTCAACCACTGTACGAGCTTCTGAAGAGCAGGAACATCTGGACCTGGGGTCACTCACAGCAGTCAGCTTTTGAGAACATTAAGAAGATGCTGACCACGGCACCTGTTCTTGTCTTCTATGATGTGGCTAAAGCCACAGCGGTGTCTGCTGATGCCAGTAGCTATGGCCTGGGGGGGGTCCTCCTCCAGCTCCATGAAGAGGAGTGGAAGCCAGTAGCCTACTGTTCGAGGCGTCTCACAGAAGCAGAGACACGCTACGCCCAGATAGAAAAGGAGTGCTTGGCTAGCGTATGGGCCTGTGAGAAGTTCGACAAGTATCTATGTGGCTTGGATCAGTTCAGGCTGGAGACCGACCACAAGCCATTAATGCCACTGATCAACAAACAAAGCCTAGACAACGTCCCCTTGAGATGTCAGCGTCTACTAATGAGGCTCATGAGGTACAAACCTTTAGCAGAGCATGTGCCTGGGAAGACCCTTGTTGTCGCCGACACACTGTCCCGAAGCCCACTGACACACACAAAGGAAGAGACTGACACTCAAGAAGATGTGGCATGCTATGTAGCCACAGTGATACAGGGCATTCCAGCATCCCCAACGAGAATGGAGAATATCAGAAAAGAGACAGCTGCCGACAGTGAGCTTCAGGCTGTCATCAAGCTGATTAGGGCAGGATGGCCTGAATACAGTAGTAATGTTCCACTGAACATCAGGGACTACACCAAAGTGAAAAATGAGCTATCGGAAGCTGATGGCTTAGTCATACGAGGAAACAGGATCGTGGTTCCGGGGTCACTGAGAGCAGACATTTTGCAGAAAATACATGAGGGACACCAGGGGCTCTCAAAATGCAGAGAAAGGGCGAATGCATCAGTTTGGTGGCCGGGGCTCTCTGTAGACATTAAGAACATTGTCAACATATGCAAGAGCTGCCAGGAGCAGAAGTGGGCTCAACAGAAGGAGCCGCTTATTTCCACACCACTGCCTGATTGTCCGTGGAAAAGAATCGCTCTCGACCTCTGCGAACATAACAAGCACAACTACCTTGTGATTTCAGACTACTATTCACGGTATCTGGAAATACTACAACTACCATCTACGACAAGTGCCCTGTCATCCAGAGACTTAAAACGACCTTTGCTAGGTTCGGAATTCCTGAAGAGGTTGTGAGTGACAATGGTCCACAATTCTCCAGTGCAGAATTCCGGGAGCTGGCACAGCGGTTGGACTTCAGACACATCACGTCTAGTCCTCACCATCCTCAAGGAAACGGTCATGCCGAAAGAGCAGTACAGACCGCTAAGAGAATCCTTCGTCAGGAAGATCCGCTGATAGCCCTTATGTGCTATAGATCCACTCCCTGTACTACCACAGGAGTCAGTCCAGCAGAACTGCTAATGGGGAGAAAGATCAGAACAACGCTCCCGACACTCGAGAAAAATCTACGGCCTAAATGGCCTAACAGACACATTGTCAAACAAAAGGACACGAGTGAGAAAGCAAAACAAGCCTTTTATTACAACCGACGACATGGTGCCAGGCATCTACCAGCTCTACAGCCAGGAGACACAGTCTACACTAAGCTCGACAACGAGAAGTCCTGGAAGACACCAGCAATCGTCTCAAAAGAGTGTGTTACTCCGAGGTCTTACCTCATTAACACACAAGGAGGTGCAGTGCTGCGGCGGAACCGACTTCATCTCCGGGCAGAACCAACTTCCCGACCTGCACAGCACATCCCACTAACACCAGCAGAGAGTGCTGTGGCGATTTCCCAGCCTGTAAGCGCCAACACACCAGAGACTGTTACCCTGAAACCAAGTGAGGTGACAACCCATACAACAACACCAGGACGGGTTCAGACCAGGTCTGGCCGTGTCAGTAAGCCGGCCACTAGGTTGGACTTGTAGACAGGAGTGTTTTGGGTGTTTCACAATGACCTCTGGGGGTGAATAGAAAAAAAACACCTATGGCCTTTGGGGGGGAGAAAATGAATAGGGAAACACAGATGGACTCTGAGTCTGCTGAATTTTGAGTTCTGTTTATTGTGAATGTTATGTACAAATGTGATATTACTGCTGCAATGTTTAGAAAAGAAAACTTGCATCTTGAATTTTATTTTGTTACAGCACTACTGAAGGTATTGGTTACCCATCTTGATTAACATAATCTGTGAAGTTAACCTGTATTCATAGGACACTTTTGGTTGGTCAGTACGACTGAATGAACATTTGTTATCACAGTTTGACTGTTGTTTACTATTACAGGATGATGCTGTGACTAATCGGTCAAAACTCTTTACAGTTATTTAAAATTAAATAACTAAGAAAAAGGGGAGATGTCACATATGCATACAATGCATACTGAGTTAAGGCTGTTACGGCAGTGTTGCGACATGCTTTATGGCATGCGAAGTACTGCTTTACTTCGGAGTAAGCCCGCGAGTTGTCATGTTGCTGCCTACTGTAATGTCTTAACTTACTGTACAATAAACCTGAGTCGTGAAAGATACTCGACCCTCGATCATTCTACAGTTAATTCTTTGCAAAACCACTAAACGGGCCTTCTGTGAAATATGCAGATTTGCTGTCAAACGGCTTGTAACTTTCTCAAAATGTGGAGATGATAGCTTTGTTAATATCGGAGTTAATAACTGGAAAAAGTGCCCAAGCCTCCTGGACAGCCACGAAAAGTCTAATTTCCACAGAGAGTGTATTAAAAAAAAGTGCGCTTTCTTCAGTCAAACACCAGTCAACATACAGCTTGTCAAACAACAGCGTATTGAGCAGGAAAAAAGAAGAGATGGAATGATGGAGCAACTGCGCTGTCTGCAGTTTCTAACCCGACAGGGCCTAGCGATCAGGGGCATGCGGATAAGGAGAGCAATTTCCAAAAGAACTCGTAGCTGAGAAAAACCCCACTCTGAAAAGCTTCATGCTCACCGGGAAATATGCATCATGAGACAATTAATGAACTTATAAATCTAATGTATCGGGAGTCTCTCACCACTATATTAACTGAAATTTAAAAGCAATGCAAAACATGCAGTTATTGTGCTTCCAGCAAACATCCACTGATAAACTGCGATGTTAACAACCTCATGATAACCTCATATTTTTTTAACTGAGGATCTACAGTACGTGTTTAGTCTAGAAAAAGGTAAATGTGTGCATTTTATTATAAAGTTGTGTATATTTACAGACTGTTGCAAAAACTAAGAAACTTATAAACATCAGGTTTAAAACTAAAAGAGCTTTACAAAAAAGTAACACAATTAGAGATGTTTGGAGTTTTATTTTAGTTATTAATTTACATTTTTTGTCAAAGAGATGCTGATTTGATACCGTTGATACAGTATGGGCATAGATATGTCTCATAATTATTTGTGTGAACATAACAATTATTTGTGTGTAAATATGTGATTTGGAAATGTAAAACACAATCCACAAATGCATTTAAAAGATTTGCAAACTCACAAATAAATTTGCAAATGTAAAACGGACCTGCAAATACGGTAAATATGTTCACAAATAAAAAAAAGATCTGTGAATATCTCTTTAACATTTACAACTTTCGATCAGGCATTTGTGAATCCATTTTGTATTTGTCGACCAAAAATGCGCTTGTGGATCTCAACTCTCTGCTCGTGGATCTCAAATTTCTGCTTGTGGATCGTCTTTTTACACACACGGAATTTTGAGACAAACTTTCCTCTGGTCTCAGCTAAAATCTACTCGTGTAACTCGGTTATTTTCGGAAACCACGTGATGGCCTGCTGATGACGACATTTCCGCATGATTTCAAAGTAAGAGCATGATGGCTTGTTTAATGCTCTGTTTTTTTATTATAATGAACAGCGAAACGTTAGATGCATTCTTTATCACCATCATCATCATCATGTTATGGTGATACAGTTAGTTTGTGTTAGTTTATTGGTTCAATACAGCATATATCGAGCACTTTCGTAGGCATTGATGTTGAAGTACAGACTACGCCACTTCGGGTCCCGGGGGAGCAGCTGGCAGCGAAGCAGCCCAGAGGAAACTCTTTCTTCATTGTTTTTTGTGTATTCAGTCAAAGTTACAAAGCACTTCACATTTTATTAATCGGCCTAATTTTACCTTACCAGTGCAGTAATAAAGTAATCTGTAGAAAAGCACCGTATTTAGGTCAGCCTTCATAGTAAGGCTACATTAAATGTTATAATATTCATCGTGTCCTTTCTACTGTATATGCATATATTCCTGTCTATTGCTTTCATTTGTATTTCATGTTATTATGTTTATACTTGTTTCCACACATTTCACAATTTGGGATGAATGAAGTATCTATCTATATATGATATCTATCTATCTATCTGTCTGTCTGTCTGTCTGTCTGTCTGTCTGTCTGTTTATCTATCTATCTATCTATCTGTGATATCCATCTATGATATCCATCTATCTATCTGCCTATCTATCCATCTATCTATCTATCTATCTATCTATCCATCTATGATATCCATCTATCTATCTGTCTATCTATCTATGATATCCATCTATGATATCCATCTATTTATCTGTCTGTTTTGTTTGGAAAGGTTGTCATTGTATTGCTCTTTACCAGCACCTGCAGAGTACAGCACTTTACATTGTAAATATTATATCAATCCTATAATATTGGTTTCTAGCATATATCATTTGCAAGTGTTTAAAACAAATGTGGGATACTGATTTCATAAAAAGAAAGACATTCATGATTGTCATATTTTATTATGTAGGATACAGGGCTGGACTGTAGTCAAGTAAACTTACTTTACTTATTAGTATTTCCATTTTATGGATTAAGAGGGAATTATTCTCACTTCATTTATGCAACAACTTTATTTAATTTTATGATTAGATTGTTTTGCTTGTATCATCCTTTGCAAATACATAGTCACAATGCTGGAAACAGGGCTGTTCTAAGCCCCGAGGGTACTACCGCCATCTACTGGCTGCAGTGTTTTTGTGTTATGCATTATTGCATGAGTAAAACTAGAACACTCAGTAGCTATAACCTATCAGCATTTGGTTAAATCAGATGAAAGAATATAATTACTTATATTTATATTGACTGTGCGTGGGCCTGGCAGTGGCAGATTCATTTCAGGCAAAAGTGTGCACAATCAACGGTAGGGCATGTATTTTAATTGTTTGAATAATTTATATGGTTATAAAATATAACATCGAAACACTGACGCAAAGAACACGTATTTAGAATGTGTAAGTAAGTTTACTTGACTACAGTCCAGTTCTGTATCCTACATAATAAAATATGACAATCGTGAATTTCTTTGTCAATTACTTTTATCAAATGAATATCCCACATTTGTTTTAAGCACTTTCAAATGATATGTTAGAAACAAATATTATAGGATTGATATAATATGTACAATGTATAAAGTCCTGTACTCTGCAGGTGCAGATAGATATATATATATATATATATATATATATATATATATATATATATATATATATATATATATATATATATATATAGATAGATACAGACAGACAAGACAGACAGACAGACAGATGGATATCATAGATGGATATCATAGATGGATAGACAGATAGATGGATATCATAGATGGATAGACAGATAGATGGATAGATAGATAGATGGATAGATAGATAGATAGATAGATAGATAGATAGATAGATAGATAGATAGATAGATAGATAGATAGATAGATAGATAGATAGATAGATAGATAGATAGATAGATAGATAGATAGATAGATAGATAGATAGATAGATAGATAGATAGATAGATAGATAGATAGATATCATATATAGATAGATACTTCATTCATCCCAAATTGTGAAATGTGTGGAAACAAGTATAAACATAATAACATGAAACACAAATGAAAGCAATAGACAGGAATATATGCATATACAGTAGAAAGGACACGATGAATATTATAACATTTAATGTAGCCTTACTATGAAGGCTGACCTAAATACGGTGCTTTTCTACAGATTACTTTATTACTGCACTGGTAAGGTAAAATTAGGCCGATTAATAAAATGTGAAGTGCTTTGTAACTTTGACTGAATACACAAAAAACAATGAAGAAAGAGTTTCCTCTGGGCTGCTTCGCTGCCAGCTGCTCCCCCGGGACCCGAAGTGGCGTAGTCTGTACTTCAACATCAATGCCTACGAAAGTGCTCGATATATGCTGTATTGAACCAATAAACTAACACAAACTAACTGTATCACCATAACATGATGATGATGATGGTGATAAAGAATGCATCTAACGTTTCGCTGTTCATTATAATAAAAAAACAGAGCATTAAACAAGCCATCATGCTCTTACTTTGAAATCATGCGGAAATGTCGTCATCAGCAGGCCATCACGTGGTTTCCGAAAATAACCGAGTTACACGAGTAGATTTTAGCTGAGACCAGAGGAAAGTTTGTCTCAAAATTCCGTGTGTGTAAAAAGACGATCCACAAGCAGAAATTTGAGATCCACGAGCAGAGAGTTGAGTAATAATTATGAGACATATCTATGCCCATAATACAGTTACGGCATTTCCTGTTTCTGCCGGAGAGACGGGAGTTTGTCCCAAAGCTTGCCGCTGTGTTTACTCCCTCCATCTGACAGGAGGGAGCCTCATGTGTCACTCCACGGAGTTCACTCCGTCACGGAGGGGGAGTGTGTAGGGGTAGGGTGTAGGGCGTGGTTTGGGATTGGGCCATACACACGCACTTTTTTGCCCCCCCCACTTCTAAAATGAATCCGGCGCGCCTGATAAGGGAGACATGTGTGTAGTCTTTACTATTAAACACAATCGCTGGTAGATAGCCACAGAAGTCGTATCACAAGTTATCCTGGGCGGATCACAGCTCCACAGCTGAAGACTTCTCCACGCTGCTTTCAAACTGTGAGTAAACAACGTGTGCTTCACTTGTAGGCTGTCTGAAGGTGTACACGGGTCTCAGATGGACTTGGTATCACATTAAGAACGATATTCAGTAATAAGTCTGGCAAAAATAACTGGTTTAAATGATTTATTCAAGCTTGCAATGTTTTGAACAGACATCCCCAGTCAGCTCATTGTCATTTTGTAGTCCTCGCTTCGCGTCCGGATATCGGCATCGCAACCACAACCTCACTGGTACTGAAATCCCAGCAGATAAAATGTACATTAATTATTGCCAGAAACTCTAAACTATATTTGATATAAAACAAAGACAGGGGAGTTTCTCTTCATATCTTAAGCTTTTGATATTCCTTTTTGAATAAAACTCCACTCTCAATATCTATAATCCACAAAAACAGGATTCTTTAATAGAAATCTGAAGCATAATCACAAATAATTGTTTCTCTTAATTAAAGGTGGGGTAGGTAAGTTTGAGAAACCGGCTTCCTTATTGTGCGTCTTTTCCTTTGTAAGCATTTCAACTTAAAAGTGTGTGTGTGTGTGTGTGTGTGTGTGTGTGTGTGTGTGTGTGTGTGTGTGTGTGTGTGTGTGTGTGTGTGTGTGTGTGTGTGTGTGTGTGTGTGTGTGTTTGTACTGCCATCTTTGTGAGGACACACACGGGTTATCAACCCTTGGAGTGAGGACCATTTTGCAGAGTGAGGACATTTAGGCCGGTCCTCACTTTGTTTTGACTGCAATGGCCTCCAGAGGTTGTTTAAAAGCTTCTCTCAAAGTTTCAGACTGGTCCTCAGAAAAATGTTAAACTGAGTTTATGTGTGTGTAATTACTCTTTTTTTTTTTCATCTGAATACACACACTCTTGCTCTCCATCTCCCCCTAGTGGCTTTGCTGATTTATTCCAGCAGAGCAACTTCTTCTCCAGAAAAAATTCATACACATTTTACTCTCTATCGCCCCCTTGTGACATTGTCAATTTATTTCACTAGAACAACTTCAATTACAGAAAGACAAGCACAGGAATGTATTATTTTCATTTAGAATACATTATATTAAAATCTGTATTTCTGTACTACATTTATTAAATATAAACTGCTTCATTTTTATATTCCAAATATATATATATATTATCAATTATTGTTGTTTAAGATCCTGGTGTATCTTATTAGGAGGACTGTGTGTTCATACATATTTAAATATCAGTCCAGTTATTAAAATGATATGCAAATTCATACTCATACAGTATAATTGGGTGGTTGAACTGGGTCATATTAAATTAGATTGTTAGTTAAATTGTAGACATGCAAAGCTAATGTCTGCTAGGACTAACTGAGCAGAACACAAGCTCTCCAACATAATTAACATGGGTCTTGCATGCTCTAATAGCGCACATAATGCTAACACTTCAAAAGCAAAGTTTCAGAATATAAATATAATTATTCTTTTTTTTATTTAAAATTAATAGTAACTTGTTTTCTTTACATCATTTGAGGTCCAAAAGTATTGCATATTTGTAGCTGGTTTGACCAGTTGTCATTATCAGAAAGTGCTTCTAATTATATACAATATTTTAATTTTAAATACTTTTTTTCAGTAGTTTACAGAATAATCCAAAACATTTAATTTTACTCAAATATATACCTATAAATGGTCAGACCATATACACCGTACATTTTGCAGTGATCTATTCATTTCTTTCAGTGACAAAACTATGATCAATTAATATAACATTTATATAAAAATATCAAAACATGTAAATAAGTCATTATAGCCTTTACTCACCAATAGGTTTGATTATTTGTACACAAAATATTTCCTTTAATAATGAGTGTGCACACACACCATCAAACAAAACAGAGCTGCTTAAATGTTTGCTCCAGGATTGGCAGAAAATCACCCAACAGCAATATGACAGACTGGGGGAGAGGATGCTAACACATGAACGCTGTTGTTCATGTGTCATGAAATCAAGGTTATTCCACCAAATATTGATTTCTAAACTCTACCTAAGTTAAAGCTTAGTATTCAGTGGTGTAAAATGCACTGTACATTTTGCAGTGATCTCGTAATTTTTTGAGAGGAAAGGACTGTAGAGAAATAGCTTGCAATCATCAGGGGCCTCATTTATAAACGGTGCGTACGCTCAAAAGATGGCGTACGCCAGTTTCAAAGCAATTTTTGCGATTTATGAAAAACAAACATGACGGGAAAATGTGCAGTCCTCCACGCACGCTCTGACCCATCCGTACGCGGTACGCACAAAAACGGGAGAGACGAGAAACTGTGACACCGTTGGCAGAAGGAAGAAGGGAGAAAAATATGTGGAAATAATACCATAACTAAAATGTCACCTCTCATTTATCAAATATGAAGAATTAATGTTCACAAATTGATTAAAGCCAATCTTAAAATTATTAAACAAACGCCTGTTTGAGACTCCTCAGTGCACACAAACACATAACTTGGATAAATAGACGCACAGGCTGCAGTGGAGACGCTGTGCACAGCTGATTGACAGCTGGAACACAAACCACCAAATAAAAAATTCAGATCCAGTCGTCATGACTCCACTCCGGAGGGATTCCCCGATCATTTCTTAAAGTTTCTCATCAAGGGGGTGTCTCCTCTCCCCGGCACAAACACACTGATACACTGCCTGAGTGGTGAAAAGTTAATGACAAAATACACATAGCCTTCCTATGCCACTTATTTATTTATGTTGGTGACGATCCGACCTCCATGCTGCTACTCTGGTTCAAACTGCATCCACCAAACAATATGATTTATCTCGACCTCCCCAAAATAACCCAAATCTGACACGGTGTGAGATGTCTTTTTTAGCTGTTCTGTCGTCATTTCTTGCGATCTTCTTCATGCAGTCAGTCTGAATGAATATTAATACGGGGTGTTTCTTTGACTATTTATAGGCAAATATGGGCGTTACGTGAAGCCCGCAGACGCTGCGCCACATTTCGAGTTGATTGTAATTTATAAAGGGAAACCGGCGTAGGACGTGCATGCGCAGTGTTTTATAAATCAGAACATTTTTGTGTGTATTTATTTGCTTTGTCCTACGTAAGCCACCTTCCCACGTGCATCCTACGCAAAGCTTTATAAATGAGGCCCCTGGACACAAATATGAGAAATTAATATAAAATATCATCTGTATTTTGACAATAGAGAACATGTGTGCATAATTCTGTATTTTCCTACACACTGAATGTGTGTTTTTTGTAATCATTCCAGTTGCATCCCATTTTTATATACTTTAAACTTATATTTCTTTTAAAATTGTAATTGTTTACTTTATAACTTAAATATTTGTAATGCTTTTACTTTAATTATAGTATTAATCTCACTGATCAATGTGATTTATTCTGTAAATCAGGGCTGAATATCAGTTTTTGAGCAGCAGAATATTGTGGTGTCTGTTGGTCACTTTCCCGGGCTGAGTTAATGGCCCATCAAGGGGAGGGGCTGCTCCCCCCTCTGCACCTGCAAAGTGCATGCTGCTGTCTGGCTGCTACAGCAGTTAACTTTTTAAATGATAATACATTGATTTACAAGTATATAATGTAGTATAATATTTGATAATGATAATGATTCAACCCAGAATTATCTTCTTTGTGCTGTGCTCTGTTGTAGTTCACCTCATTGTCTCCAAAGGAAAAATTAAATGAAGCCAAAAAATGATCATTTCAAATTAAATGTCTACTTGAAGAGTTAACATTAGGAGTTGAATTGGACATTTTTAAGTATCAGAACTCTTAAATCGTGTATACTTACTTGTGTACACAGATTACTCTGTGTTAATTCACTTCAGTTGCCTCCTAACTGTTTGCTGGCCCAGCTCACACTAACTACATGTGTGGCCTGCATTATGAGTGATTTATTTGGGCACTTTAAGTTTATATTGAGGCTTTATCTTTACTTTTTTAATCTTAGACAATAAATAATGCCCTGAAATAAGCTGCTGGTTCCCTCGACAAAAAAGCAATGCGATTTCTCCATAGGATTTTTGGAATATTGTAAAAAATAAGATCTGTGGAAAATGAACAGGTTTGATAAATGCAGCCGGATAATCTCCACATGTCTACCCTACTTTTATAATTTCGAATCATAAATCTAATCGCCAGAAGCAAAATGCTAACGTTATGCTATAAAGGAACAACAGACGAGTAGGCTACAGCTGGGTCGCACGTCTTCAACGTCACGCCAACTTAAGATCGTTTCAACTGACTTTCGCGCACTTGCATATTTTAACAAAGCTTTTCCTTTTAGCCACACTGAATTTAACTAGAAGTCATGGCTGTTTGAATTACCACTCTGATATCGTTTGACAAACTTAGCGTGAGTGTTACACATTCGGCGTAATGACGTACAACGTCCTCGACAACTTCTGTAGTCCTATTCAGCCACTTGTTAACAACCAGGGGTTAAATTGGGCCGGGGCTAAGCCCCAGCATGCTGCTGCCTTGGTTTGACATAGGATGATGCTTTGACATTATCACCCTCGCACATTTGTCATATGTTTACAAAAAATGATACATATGTTAAAACGTTTCTCGTTCTTAATATAGACTATATTTAGGGTCGATATGTGTTGACTTTACTTTAAAATAGCAGATCTCTGTGACCGGATATGGTTTTTTCGGGTTAGTGAACGTGTGTCTCTGCTCCGATCAGGAGCTGCAGCACCGCCCAGGCTCCTCCGTGCAGAGACTCTGCAGAAAGACCCGACCAGTCCTGTAACACGGAGCCCGTTTCCTAAACCATGCTAAATGTATGCGTGTGCATAAAGCTGAGTTATGATCGGTCATAATTAAATAGTTTACAGTGAGATTTACTCACATACTTTTGGCCATACTCGCACAGCCCTACAAATGAACTGAGATTACCACACAAATGTTCTTTACCAAGTGTGCAGAGCAATGTTGATTTAAAATATAAATTTGAAGGTTGGATATATGTAAAAGATATGTTGTGTATATATTAATAATTTAAGATGTAAATTAATTTATTTGTAGTACTTTCTATTTTGATTGTGTCCGATACTTTAGGGCCTCATATACAGTATAGCCCTTAAGGTCAAATAATGAGACAACCCCCCCCCCCCCCCCCCCCCCCCTCGCAAAATCACCAGTGGGGTCACTGCGGATGTATTTAATGTCGTAGAACAAAACGTGAACTCTTAAATTTGTGTCAACCACAGACCTTATTTCGAGCTATTTTCCAAAATCCTCTGGAGAAATCCCATTGACTCTGAGACGAGGGAACCGGAAGTGGTGAAATGCTGACTCACCTCCGGGTTTTAAGACTCGTTCCTGCAACACTCTATGCTCCGTGCCAGAGAGCCAAGGCAATCATGATGGAAGACCACCAGCTCAACCCTGTTATGGCAAGCCCACACCCATATCTCATAGAAAACATCAGGAATTAATAAGATAATAATGAGTGTGCACACACACCATCAAACAAAACAGAGCTGCTTAAATGTTTGCTCCAGGATTGGCAGAAAATCACCCAACAGCAATGTGACAGACTGGGGGAGAAGATGCTAACACATGAACACTGTTGTTCATGTGTTAGCATGAAATCAAGGTTATTCCACCAAATATTGATTTCTAAACTCTACCTAAGTTAAAGCTTAGTATACAGTTGTGTAAAATGCACTGTACATTGCACACTTCATTTCTTGAGAGGAAAGGACTGTAGAGAAATTGCTTGCAATCATCAGGACACTGCATGGTCATTTTTCAGTGACACAAATATGAGAAATTAATATAAAATATCATCTGTATTTTGACATTAGAGAACATGTGTGCATATTTCTGTATTTTCCTACACACTGAATGTGTGTTTTTTGTAATCTTTCCAGTTGCCTCCCATTTTTATATACTTTAAACTTATATTTCTTTTTAAACTTTAATTGTTTACTTTATAACTTAACTATTTGTAATGCTTTTACTTTAATTATAGTATTAATCTCACTGATCAATGTGATTTATTCTGTAAATCAGGGCTGAATATCAGTTTTTGAGCAGCAGAATATTGTGGTGTCTGTTGGTGACTTTCCCGGCTGAGTTAATGGCCCATCGAGGGGAGGGGCTGCTCCCCCCTCTGCACCTGCAAAGTGCATGCTGCTGTCTGGCTGCTACAGCAGTTAACTTTTTAAATGATAATACATTGATTTACAAGTATATAATGTAGTATAATATTTGATAATGATAATGCTTCAACCCAGAATTATCTTCTTTGTGCTGTGCTCTGTTGTAGTTCACCTCATTGTCTCCAAAGGAAAAATTAAATGAAGCCAAAAAAATGATAATTTCAAATTAAATGTCTACTTGAAGAGTTAACATTAGGAGTTGAATTGGACATCAGAACTCTTAAATCGTGTATACTTACTTGTGTACACAGATTACTCTGTGTTAATTCACTTCAGTTGCCTCCTAACTGTTTGCTGGCCCAGCTCACACTAACTACATGTGTGGCCTGCATTATGAGTGATTTATTTGGGCACTCTGGTGCTGATCAATTTGATTTATTCTGTAAATCAGGGCTGAATATCAGAGTTTTTGAGCAGCAGAATATTGTGGTGTCTGTTGGTGATTTTCCCGCTTAGGGGAGGGGCTCACTTGCAAAGTGCATGCTGCTGAATGGCTGCTACAGCAGAGCTAACTGCCCTGCCCCATCAAACACATTTGTCATGACCACCGAAGGTCATTTCCGGAAGGTCTGCAGCTAACCTCCAACATGGCTGAGCGCGGCAGGAGCATGGAGCGACTTAAGAGAAGACCAGAACGACTTAAAATTCCCAACAAAAAATGTGAAAGGCGGCTTTCTCCTACAGTTTCAGTGCAGGTAAGATTTTAAGATAATTTATTTGTGATTGTTGCTTCTACATGCCCTAATTAATGCTAAACGTGCAATATCATTTTTTAACATGAAGAATTAAAAACATTTATTGCATAAATAAATTGTCTAATTTAATTTTTAAGTAACATTTTTAGGTAATTGTGAAATAGTCGTTTTAGAGTTTTTTTTTACAAACAAGTAAACTTGCACCTAGTGATAGATAGCATTTAGTGTCAAAGGGCCTTTGTGACCAGCCCTCATCCTCTCTGAACAAATAGCAAGTGCCTACATTTTAGTAATTAAATGTTCTAAGCATTTTTAAACACAATAATGTGAAATGTCTTCTATTTTGTGATCATAATCTGAGTGCCTGTGGTTCTCTATTTGATGTAGTGCTTTGTGTGGTATCCGCTGGTGTCTTGTATATCATGCTATTTTTTTTTTTTTTTAGTGACTTTTCACTTGGTATAGATAACTGGAACAAAAGCTTCAAATGTGAACTAAATGTCGTCAGTTTTAAGACAGCAACACATTTTTAGAGATTAGCTTACTTCCACCTAAGATAAGTCACTAAAATGCATCATTTGCAGTTAAATTGATTTTGTTAAGGTTTTAACGGTACTTTAATAAGTACTCTTATCGTTACGGTACTTTAACGGTAGTCTTATCAGTACTTTTTGTAAACTTTTTAAAGGGAAGAATTTAAAGAATTGTAAATAGAATTAACATTGCTTTATTTAAATGTGAAATAAATCAAATATGTATTATTATATTATTGTTGTACTTTACATTTCATTTAGCTGACGCTTTTATCCAAAGTGACTTAAAATTACAGGGACATTCTCCCTGGAGTAACTAAGGGCTAAACTTAGTGGTGGTGTTCCTGGCGGGAACCCACAACCTTCCGATCTTCAGCCCACCTCACTATCCATTAGACCACCACTACCACTACCCCTTTACTTAAGTTTAATTTAGAGGTACGTGTACTTTATTTGAGTATTTCCATTGTATGCTACTGTGTACTTCTACTCCACTACAGTTCAGAGGTAAATGGTGTACTTTTACTCTTCTACGTGTATTTAATACCTTTAGTTACTTTACAGATCTGGATGAATGATGTGAAATCTAATCAAGTGTTAAATCAGACTTTAGTTCCACCTGGAGTAAATCCACAAGCTACCCTGCAGTATACAAAGTCATTCAAACTAGCTGCACCTTTACCAGCTTTGAGAACACTTTCATGATCAATCATTATAAAACATATCATATATATTATTCTGAAATGGACCAATCTGCACAATGACTACTTTTACTGCTACTTTCACTATATTTTGATGAGAATACTTTTCTACTTTCACTTGAGGAACATTTTGATTGCAGGACTTTTACTGAAAAGGTCATGTACTTGAGTAAAAGTAGAAATACTCAGATCTTGTTCTTGAGTAAAAGTAGAAGTACTCAGGTCTTGTACTTGAGTAAAAGTAGAAGTACTCAGGTCTTGTACTTGAGTAAAAGTAGAAGTACTGAGATCTTGTACTTGAGTAAAAGTAGAAATACTCAGATCGTGTACTTGAGTAAAAGTAGAAGTACCAGAGTGTATGAATACTCTGTTTCAGTAAAAGTCCTGCATTGTGGGTTTTCTTTTGAAAATAAAAATAAAAATGATCAGTTAGATGAGTTTCTTCCCGTTACATGGATATAAAACATTCATAGTTTTATTAAATGAACATGCCCTCAGACACTGTTTCCTGCAAGATGTTGCGGCAGTGCCCCGGTACCGGGGTCTCTCGGGCTTAACAGGTTAAAGTTTATTTTTCTGTCTGACGAAGATTAACCTTGTCTTATCACCTCCACAGTTATTTTAATGTAAAAAGACCACTTACTTCCAGTCAGCTGTATAATTACACAGACACAAAACAATATTAATATGTGCTCCTGAATTATTGTATTGCTCTATAAATACAATCAGCAAACATTTAACATATTTCAACAGCACGTTTTGCACAGCAGGGTTGTTAGGTTACTACAATAATTCCCTCTCATATTTACTAGTTTTGTTACTCACAATTTTGACCTCTGTATTAGCAATTAGCTGTTAGCTCCTGGTGGTTGGATTTGAATGTCAGCAGTTGAACACACATAAACCTTATAGTACCTGAGGTCTCTTTGACCAAAATTAACTAATGTTTGTCTTTTGCTGTTATAGATCAGAGCCCAGGAAAAGGCCAGGCTAGATCTCTCCAAAAGAAGAAGCAGGCAAGAGGAAGAAATAAGGAGGGAGAGAAAGACAGTGACAGTGGTAATTAAAATATATTTTACATTATTTGTTATATTCTAATATAATAAACATCATCACTTTATGATTCAATCCTCAAAGAAATGTTTGTGAAATTGTCATAATTAGCATAAATATTGTTAAGTTACGGAAAAAAGTGTGTTTTGTTTAATCACAGTGACCTTAGCCTTTGATCTCCAAAATCTAATCAGTAAATTGCTGAGTCCAAGTTAAAAAAAGTAATGCAAAATTACACAGAGTCACTTAAGGCATTCCCAAAATATCACAAAAATACGTAAGACTTAAGGTCACACATTGATCTTCAAAATCTAACTAATTCACCATTGAGTCAAAGATTTGTGCCATATGTAAGCATATTCCATTGTTTCCCATGTTTAATTGAATTACAGTTTTTAATTTTTGTCTATATAGTAGCACCCAGAGTTCAAAACAAGCGGCCCTGGACTGAGGGCGAAAGGACTGCCATCAAAAAATATCTCCAACAATTCTTCGATGAACGGCGGGTTCCTGGAAAGGACGACTGCGTTCAATGCCTGGAGAAAGAGAGCGCTTTGAACCAAAGGTCCTGGAAGGACGTGAAAAACTATGTCCACAACCAAATCGTGACACTTAATCGCCGATCGGCTTCAAAAGATACTTCATTTCTGAAGTCATTTTCAGTTTTTGTTCTTTTGTTCTTACTTTATAGCATAATCCATAATAATACATAATACTTTCTGCAAAATAACTAGAATCTAATGTAATCAAATAGTAATGAATAGTACGATTTTGGCTTCTCTTAGAAAGAAAAAAGCGGTATGTTGGTCAATATGCCCACAGAGATCCACAGCACATTGAATGTCCTTCACTCATCTCTCATCTTGCACCTGTGGCAAATTGGATGTTTAAATGGCCCGTTTTTGATCATTCCCCCTACACATAATTGACTCTCTCTGTCTGTCCGTCTTTCATTCTCTCTGTCTCCCCAGGCAAACTTGATAAAACACGAATCGGTAGAAAAAAAAGAAACAGAGAAATGAAAAAAGAAACAGTCTCTATAGCAACTCACGCCATGATTTGTACAAATATGTTTAAAGGTCTGCGGGGCGTTTTAATGTTCCGTTTTCTTCTTGTTGAGGGGTTCCCTCTATTGTTTCTACAGGTGTTTGTGCATGTGTTGGAAAGTCAAAAGTAGTCACTACTATAAATAAATATAATACTGCTACCAGAAAGGGCATTCATTGCAGTTGTGTTGGAAGTTGAATCATACTGATATTCTTTAGATGATTTCATTTTGTTATATTAACAAGTATAGCATAAAATGGTATCTGTGGCTGTGGCGCAGTGGCGTTGGTCAAGACACTTCACACCAAATTGCTCCTGTGGGGAGTATGTAAGTCGCTTTGGATAAAAGCGTCTAACAAGTAACATGTAATAATAATAATGTATTTCTGCACAGCAGTCTAATCAATGGTCTGAATATTAATTGTAGGCATTCTGTTTATCTATGAATCTCAAGCTGTCTAAACCTTTTCAAATTGGTCTTTACTTACAAATGTAAGAATAACTGTAAGCTTTAGGCTAAACTACTCTCTTATGAATCAAAACTCAACAACGTCAACAAAACCAGGTCCTCACTTCGATGCTAAACTGGCTTGAAAAGTTATATTTTTATATATTTTTTCCTTTGTTTTTAAAAATATTGGAAACTGGAATCAGGGGGCCACCTAGTGTTGAAATGCAGAATTAATTTCTCTCTAAGTATAGCAGAAAGGGTGGTCCTCACTCCCAATGTGAATTTTCCCGGTCCTCACTTCCCTGGTCATACAGGACTGTGTGTGTGTGTGTGTGTCACACTCTTATTGGCTAGCAATTTAACACATTGTACGTGATAGGCTAAGGGGCGGGACATCTCTAAGCTGGTAGACCAATCAGAGCAGCTTTGGTTTCAGACAGGGTGAAAAGAGGTGCTGCACTAAATCCAAGCAACAAAGAAGGATCTAAAAAGTTATTTTCTAGATGAAATCGTTTAAAAACTCAGCGTGACCCTAATGATTCAGCGACTATGCAACAAATAGATCATTTCTTCTTTCTAAGTACTCGTGTTTGCAGCTTCTCTCCCATCGTGTAATCCCACCTTCACATATTGCAGAACCTCAGTAGTGCATCCTCTGAAGGTTGCTCCATCAGCTGTTTTTCAGGCTAGATTTTCTCCCACTTGTTTCTGTTGACGTTTCTGCACCGAGACGACTTTGTTTTTCCGGCTGCAGTTCTGCTTTTCCCGCCCTCACTCTCACTTCCTGTTTCAGTCTACAACGACATTTAGTTAATTAAATATACCAGATTTAAGTCGAGAAGACCCGACTGTGAGAAAGTCGAACGCTAGTCCTCTTTGTGTCACATTTTAGGTTTAATTAATGAATATTTTGTTTTTATTCTCAGTTTTTTAACATGACAAACATCCTGACATGTTAACAGATAAACAAACACAGAAAACCCGAAATCCCAGCAGATAAAATGTACATTAATTATTGCCAGAAACTCTATATTTGATCTTATTGTGCGTCTTGTCTTTTCCTTTGTAAGCATTTCAACTTAAAAGTGTGTGTGTGTGTGTGTGTGTGTGTGTGTGTGTGTGTGTGTGTGTGTGTGTGTGTGTGTGTGTGTGTGTG
The DNA here is from genome assembly GCF_902827165.1 of Trematomus bernacchii. Lineage (NCBI taxonomy): Eukaryota > Metazoa > Chordata > Actinopteri > Perciformes > Nototheniidae > Trematomus > Trematomus bernacchii. The sequence goes on along the minus strand of NW_022987616.1, from coordinate 7,828,893 downwards.
TGTGTGTGTGGTGTGTGTGTGTGTGTGTGTGGTGTGTGTGTGTGTGTGTGTGTGTGTGTGTGTGTGTGTGTGTGTGTGTGTGTCTAGAGCTCACAACTCATACTTGGTCTTACAAACCATATCAGAATCTCTCATGTACACCACCAGATTCTTTCACACACAGTATCATACCGTCTTTAACGCACTGTCATTCCTTCCTTCATTTACTATCATACATAAATAACTATTCTCTCTCACACACAAAAACAACATCTCTTAAACGCACCATCATACTCTCGTACACACACCACTATCGTCTTTCACAAACAACTATAATCTAATAGAACATTATAATAGTGTATGTGAAAGAGGATAGTAGTATGTGTGTAATCGGTAAACAATGTATGTAAGACAGAATAATAACCTATATAAGAGGGAATAGTATTTCATGTTAATAACAATAGTCATATATGTAAAACAGAATAGCAGTGAATGAAAGGCAGAATAATAGCTTATATAAGAGGTAATAATAGTTCATGTGAATGACTATAGGTATGTCTATAAAACAGAATGATAGGGTGTGTGCATAAGAATAGTTATGAGTGTGAGAGAGTATGATTGAAAAGGAAGTGAGTTTGATTGAAAAGGAAGTTGGACTAAATTCTCAGTTCCTCATTGGCACTACGTTTTCGTCTGACGGACACCGCCCAAGAAAGGCAGTAGAATCTTTATATATACAGTCTATGAGTAGAATGCTACTAATTTTCGCTATGCAACCTGAAGAGTAAAAAGGGTCAAGTCCGTCAGAAAGCAATGACTGTAAGTGTAAGTGTGAGCCTTACACTTACACTGTAAGGATTAGTAACATGTATTGTGTTTATGTGATGACATTTGGAGATGTTTAAACTCAATGAGAAAATGCGTTAGCATTCACGCTAGCGTTAGCCATACTAGCCTGTACACATGCTTATTGAACAGCTAGTGTAAATAACCCCATTTGTGTTCTGTGAGACTGAAGGGGATGTTGTATTGTTTTTGTTGCTTTCGTTGCAGTTTTATATACGTCTTAAATGTAATTTAGGTTAACTTCCTTTTTCATTTAGATGCTTTTATTTTGAAGGCGAGTTAACGCTGTTGACAGGAAGTTGTTGTTGCTCCCATCTTCAGAGCAATCTGACTATTATAACATTAGCGTTAAGAAAGCTTACTTAAATATCTGCCACGACATAAGTAACCGGATCAGAGTAACATTACGTACAGTCCGCAGCACTGTGAGTGCAGACGTCGATGTGTCCCATTATCATTCATATCACATCACATCATAATGTATCATATATTTCCTTATCTGAGTCAGCTGAGCTGTATCTGGCCGTGCAACACTCACAGTGTCACATACTGTATGCAGAAGTATTATTTTAAGCAACACATTAAGTTGACGAAACACTCGAGTCAAATGTAATTAAAGTCAGATCGTGTCTTAGACGGGGCAGTGATATCATAAACCTGTTAATGTACGCATTCAAACACTTTCTCTGTTACCAGCTGTATTCACCTTGCAGGTGCAGCTATGTGGCTTTGATCCTGGATAAAGTGTTTAAGTCATGGATGTTTAAAGTTGAACTTCTTCATATTTGACTAATATTAAAGTTCACTTTTCATTCAGGAAGTATGACGCTGCGCTGTCAGTACACTTGTCCATGTTTGTGATTGGTCGAATGCTCCAAATACCACCCCTTTCATGTGAACGCGCACCTAACTAGATAGGACACGGCTGGCTTGAGCGATCCACTTGATAACCAGCGTCGTAGTACAGCTTAGCGAGAGCTAGGGATGGGAACGATTAATCGAATATTCGAAATTATTCAGGTGTTCGAATAATTATTCAGGTATTCGAATATGAGTTATGAATATTTTTATAAATTTTGTTTTGTTTTTTTGGGAGGGATAATTAAGTTGATTACATATTATCAAATTGAATAATTCAATGTATACGACAGTGCCATAGCTAAATGTGTTAGGTGACGTCTAAAGGTGTGTTTTGCATCCGCTCACCGGTCCCTCACAGCGGGCAGAGCTGCAAGTGCTGATCTCTCTCTCGCGTCCGGTACTTCACTCGCGTTTATGTCCAAATCCATCAGATCTAGCTAGTTCTAGCTAATGATATGGCTGCTGCGCCTGCCTACACGAAAATCACGCAGACTCAAACCTCATCTTATGCCCAAATGCGGCGCAAATGCGCTCCGCAGCCGTTGGGAGGTTCCGGCGCTAACAGTTCATGAGCGTGCTCCCCCGCCCCCTGTCAACACTCGCGACAAGAGAGAGAGAGAGAGACAAGAAGCTAACAGCAGCAGTCACTTGACAGAGCTGTCACTCAATGTGACCACGCCCTAATTTATGCAAAAACTTTAAGACCTAATATAAATAAAAGGGTCATGTTAGAAAACAATTCACTCACAGATTCATAATCATGAAGGTAGAATCTAACTATATACATAATAATATGTATTGCATCCAGGGCTAGAAACGAGCATTTTCTGCTGTGAAATTGGGCATTTTAACATGGGGGTCTATGGAAATTGCTCCTTTCTGCAGTCATCGCCTATCAGCCAATATATGAACTGCAGTTTGTGGCACTTCCGTATTGGCGTCCCGGCTCTTCCCCAGAGTTTGCCGCTTGTTCTCAACGTGAGTATCCTCGTCATTCGGTTTGTGTCGCTGTATCGACGCATAACTAAAGTTAAACAGTCACATCTTGTCTGGATAAGTGGTGCAAAGTGCAGAATACCGTTTTGATAAGGGAGACATGTGTGTAGTCTTTACTATTAAACACAATCGCTGGTAGATAGCCACAGAAGTCGTATCACAAGTTATCCTGGGCGGATCACAGCTCCACAGCTGAAGACTTCTCCACGCTGCTTTCAAACTGTGAGTAAACAACGTGTGCTTCACTTGTAGGCTGTCTGAAGGTGTACACGGGTCTCAGATGGACTTGGTATCACATTAAGAACGATATTCAGTAATAAGTCTGGCAAAAATAACTGGTTTAAATGATTTATTCAAGCGTGAAATGTTTTGAACAGACATCCCCAGTCAGCTCATTGTCATTTTGTAGTCCTCGCTTCGCGTCCGGATATCGGCATCGCAACCACAACCTCACTGGTACTGAATGTGCATGTAAACGACAGAAGAAGATTTCCGTGTGTGTGTGTGTGTGTGTGTGTGTGTGTGTGTTTATTTTCATAAAAAATTATAGCATAAATTCAACAAAGCTAGCGTTAGCTGGCTAACTGACGTTATTTTGCCGCTAAACTGCACGATATAAAACGGTGGTCTTCATAGTGGATTTAATCCTCAATCACAATAATAATATTCAAAGTAATACTGGGGAAGTAATGGGCAAAACTTACCGTTGATTGACGCGCCATGTCAGCGGACTGGTAGCGACACGGACCGTTAGCCCCGCAGTCATCTGGTTCGACCTGACTATGGCTGTGACTGTGTGACTGACCCGAGACTCGTCGTTGTGATAGCTCCGCCCCTTCGCTCCAACCCCCCTCCCTCCCCCCACATCTACAGGTGAAAATTACTTTTGCGACACATTCATCGCAAGAAGTGTAGCAAAAGTCAAAGCTGCAGATTTGTGGATTTATACTGCCACAGAGCAGATTCGTGAAGTTGTAATGACTGATTTGAGAGGTTGTAATAACCAAGTTGCAGTTGTAATGGAAAATATATTTAAAAAATATATATTTTTCTGCAAGTGAACATTTCATCACTAAGTTCATTTTTTTTTCTACAAACTACAAAACTTTTTTTTTTCTTCTGTGACTTCAAATGTGGTTCACAGATATGTGGATATTTTATACAAGTGTAAATGTATGCACACAAGCTCAGATTTATTTTCTGCAAGTGCTCACATCAGGTTTTACACGCTCTCGCATTTTGCACCATATCTACCTTCATTGGTTCTGAGCCCATACTAAGAATCCTCCGATAGGAATCTGTTCCACCTTCAGGATCACTGTGATCACATGGTGCTAAGTCACTGTTTACCTGGACAGAGTCAGTGTTTACCTGGACAGAGTCACTGTTTACCTGGACAGAGTCACTGTTTACCTGGACAGGACACATGTTTCTTGATACTGATTCTAAACATCTGTCTGAAATATTGTGTAGGGTTTCTCTCTGAGTGAAAGCAGAATGGGTTTAGAAAGATCTCCATGTACTGTTGTCAGTGTTTCGGGTAGAATGAGTTGCAGTCTGATTGTTCTCTGAGTTCTCGTCATCAGAGAGAAATGCAGGGCGTGTCAGAACCCGCTCTAACAAGTCGTGACTGTTTTTATGTCTAACTCTTAATACTCTGAATAAGGGAAGGAGTGTGAAGGGCCCGTCTTCCAACACTGACCTGGTTTCACTGAAGAGTCTTGAAAATGTCAAATGTTTTTTTTAAGTTTTAGATTATACATCTGGGACTAGATTGCCCGAATTCGAAAAACATATTTAACAGTACATGTTTTGATATATATGTTGGGCTATACAAAAAATTAGCATGAAAAGTAAATGGGAGATTATATCAAACTTCAAAAATATTCTTCCCCTAGATTTGAACCTCATTGTAACTTAGTTATCAGGGAACTTGTTTTTCCTATTTTCAATGATATGTCAAAAACACATTTCTTATCAGTTCACAAAAGACCTCGTTTTAATTAAAGTCCGTAACTGCTTTCATGTAATTAACGTACATATTTTAAGCCAAAAAATTATGTTTTTTCTAAACCTAACAAAGAAGTTTTATTGAATGGTTACTGATTGCAGTTCAGTTGTGTGGGATATCTTGTGGGGGGCTGGGCTGTAAATTACCTGTGGATGTACATTGAAGTGACTGTTTGTGTGTGCTGTGATACACTGCGACACACTAACACATATTTAGGGGTCAACACACTGGGTTTCTGTGTGGTTCTGGGGCTGTGGGGAACATTCTGGGCTGATCCGGTCCTGTTGAGGCTCCAACAAGGTTCCTGAATATCTGAGAGGAGGGGCTACCTGTGATGTAAAGCTTGTGGTAATCAATGAGCATGTTGTTGTGTTTGTGTGAAGGTGGGGGCTCTGCTATGGATCAGTGTGAGGACAGAGAGGAGGAAGCCCCCCCCTCTAAAAGCTCTGGGGAACATGACATCTCCACCTGTCCATCACTCTTCTCCATGTCACAGCTCAGCACTCATTATTCACTCAAAGCTCTGTGTGTTGTGTTCAAGCCCATAGCAAACACCACACTCTGCTGGACCTGGACCTGGACCTGGACCTGGACCTGGACCTGGACCTGGACCTGGACCCAGCTCTGTGTCCAGTAACCAGCTTACTGGCAGAGACCAGAACCAGGTGTGTGGTCGCCGGCTGAGTCACTCTCTTATTTCTCTCATGGTACTTATTTGTACCAGTAGGTCAACTTGGTTTGCAGAAGTAAGAAAAGGTATCCATTGTGACACATGCTTCATACAATATAGACAACAGACACATCTTTAAAAAGTCCCTCTGGCTCCAGAACATCCACAAAGCTGTTTTTAAACCTCTTGGTTCTACACCTTTAGGGAGATTAACCTCCGGCCCGAAGGAAGAAGCTGAAGCTCAGGTTGCAGGGGGTGGGAGTCTTCATTGAACATGGAGTTAGACAGCCTCTGTAACTGTCTGATGAGCAGGGGCTCCAGGTTTAGCTGTGTCTCACCAGTCAGTCTGCTAGACCACTTTATGATCTGACTGAGACAGTTTCTGCTCTTTAAAGTCAGGTTACCAAACCAAGACATTAAAGGAACAGACAGAACTCACTGTGCTGACTGTCTTCAAGTTTAGGATTGACTTCCTGAATGTCGACATCTGAATTGAAGCCATTGTTACGCCCAGGTCTAGGGGAACCTAGGCGCAGCACAAAATGTGCACTCTCCCCACTCTTCCCATTCCCAAGAACATGGACACCGAGACAGAGAAAGCCGTTTGGTAATTTGAATTACCAAAGTTTTTACAATGAGGCGCAACAACCATAGACTGTATATATAAATGGACGTAGGGTCCGTGATGTCACCCATAGGATTCTGCAGAGTTGCCGAGAAGCCCTTAGTAGGCGGAGTCGGCCACTAACGGCTCGACAGTGACGTCAGAGTCTAACTCCCGCCTGCTCCAAATAAGGGCAAAGAGGCGGAGCCGAGGCGGGACCTGCTGCCTCCGAGCTGGAACTAACAGAGCTAGCTCAAGCTAAGAAGCTAAGCTAACATGCTCCCCATCTGCACACTGCCGTCACATTTTACGTTTCTAAGGTAAGCGGACATGAAACTATTCAGCAAAACTATAAATAATAATCTAAGTTATTGAGTTTTTAGCATAATACTTCCCTTGTACTTCCCTTCCCTTCCCTTAATCCCTTAACGTTTGTATGCAATGTGCTAAATGCAACACTGGAATCAAGCAAATTATTAATATGTTTGCATGACATTAGTTATTTATATTTTGCTATCACTTAATTATACGTTTAATACATTTAAGTCAAGCTAAGGTACATGTGATGGTAGCTAGTTAGTGCTCTTACCTGTGATGCCTCCTCCAAACAGCATTATAAACAGACTGTACCATTAAAACTATAAGTACCAGTTCTAGATCCTTGACTTTAGACAAACAATTCAAAAGACAAAATGTATTTAAAGACCAATCTTTATTTGAATGTGCCTCTTAACCTGAGATATTAGTTATACAGTAATAGTATTGACAATCTAAAAAAACTGAGCAACTCAACAGTCAACTTTATATTTCTTATTGTCTAAAGCATTTATTATTTTCATTTTCCCCCTCATATTCAGTGTGGACGGATTGAGACAGCGTGGTGTCCAGAGAGCTGCAGAGACTTCAGGGAGAAACCTCCGTGTGATGGACGTCCAGTCTGTTGGTTTGGAGAGGACTGAGGGAGGACCAGGCCTGATGGAGGAGCCCATGCTGGGCATAGCTGATACCAACTGCACAGGCCTAGTCTGTCACTTTATTTGACTAAATGTGTTTACTTATACCTTTAATAGGTTTACACCTTCTGTCCATATGTGCTTTTTTATTTAAAACATTTTTGATTAACTTTTGGTTCACATTTCAATAAATTGAATTTGTATTTGCACTCCTTTTGTCCATTATTCTTACTGAAAATGTTAGATTACACATTCACATCTGACTGAAGATTGGCCCCATTTATTTGTGACGTTTTAAACTCTGCGGTACAAGGTACATGTTGTGAAGCTCATAAAGTGAGGCAAATAGAAATAATCAGCTGATGGAGTGTAGATGTGGAAATAGGTGCATTCGATCAGCTGACTGTGTTTTCACAATAAAAGTAGTTTCTTAGTGAATGTCCTGTACTGGTCTTAAAATCTCATAACATCAGCTTTTAATTTTCCTCTTGGATGTTCTTCTTGACCCTCAGAGAAGGAGAACATGTTGAGTCGTGTCTTTCAGGCATGTCCTTTCCTAACAAAAATTACAGGAAACATAAAACATATTATTATTGTGTTATTTATGAAAGCGGTGTGTTTAGGGGCTGTAGATATAATTATTTTACATGTTTTTTTTTTTATTTCAACAGTGAGCTACAAAGACAATCAGATTATGAATGAACAGTATGAAATGCATCAAAATTGAAATATATTTTATTATCAAAATAATATTGAACTGTTATCAAAACGTAGTGCAACTGTAGAAGCTTGCTCTGTTGTCTCACTGAAATAATCACTTTTACCACGTTTTTTACAGACAATATTGAGAGATAAATAGCAGTTCTCACTATGTGTTAAATAGCTTTGCTTTCAATACATTAAATTAGAAAGCTGACAGTCATATTGCTTGTTAACATCTAAATGTAACCTTTTGCATGGAAAAAACCCTCAACTTCACTGATGTGTAGGTAATCTAGTATTTAGTATTGTTTAATGGAATGTATATCAGTGTATTAAAGTCAATACTTCATTTATTTAAACCAGGGGTCTCCAACCTTTCTTCATCTGAGAGCTACTTTCAAAAAATGAAAGTGGCCAAGAGCTACTTGCATCACATCGCTTACATTTATTCACATAGCCCTCATCAGTTGAATTAAGCTATACTTTTGTACACGTGTGAAATTGCAATACCTAAAGCTTATCAAAAATAAGGTCCAAGAAAACGAAGATTTCTCACATATTATTATGGCCCACATAATAAGTACATCACTGAACATTCACATAAGTGTCCTTAATCACCACCTTACAAGCATTTCACTCTTTGTTAGTGAGATGAATGGCACTGCATGCAGTCCACCATAGAGGTGTATGCTGGACCCACTTAGGTTCACTCTAATAGAGTCATTTAAATGTTCATCAGTCGGTCTTGTTCTGTATTTAGATTTCATTCATGTCAGAAAAAGCTGCTTCACAAAGGTATGTAGAACAGAACCAAATAAAGCAGACATTTTCAGTGCTGCTTGGTGAATGTTCTTATAGTTTTCTGGGTCTACAAGGCTCCAGAAATGTTGTGAGTTTTGCTGAGACTTAAGCTGAACATTATTTTGGAGATCTCCACAGGATTGACACTGAACAGTTGTTCAGCCATCTTTTTCTTCTTCTTCTTCTTCGTCTTGACATTAAATTATAAACCATAATAAATTAATTGTATAGGTCTAGCCTCCCTATATCTGAGTGTGAAAATGGTTCCATCCTCAAAAACAAAAAACTAATACTTCTGCAGTCTAGCTGCAGCTTCTAGCTACGGTCTTCTGTTAAAAAAAAGACACTGAATGTCTTGAATGTGGCATCACATGCATGACTTGAGTGAAAACAGCAGGAGTATTTACAATAGCATTATAAAAACAAAAATAGTGCATGTGGGTGCACACTTACATTCTCTGTCTTACTGTTACATAAATCCCATGAATGTATGAGATTAAGTTAGCTTCATCACATCTCAATCAGTGATTAAGTGAATAATAACGTTTCTATCGGGTCACTATCAGCCTGTCACTCATTATTTTCAGGGAGGGGGCGGGGTTTGGAGGAACGGAGAGGAGACGGTGATCGCGGAAGCTTTCCTCCTGCCTTCACAAACTTTACACAAGTATTTATCAACTGAAAATAGCAAGAGGACATTCATACTCTGCAATCCAAGACTTGATTAAATCCACCAAAAACCTGACATGACGATAACGAGTGTTTTTCAAAAAACACAAATCCCTCCCTGTGTGTGTCTGAGCCTCAGCGACAGGGCCTGATTCAGAGCGGGTCATTCTGCTGTTAGTTCTGGACTGGTGCTGGTGGAGAAAGCAGACTGCTCCGTGTGTGTTGTCGCTGTGCCGCTGTCACGTCTGTTCCTTGATCTCTGCGTCACCGACCATTTGATATTCGTGTGACAGAAAAAATTCTAAAATAAAAAAACGTTATTGTCCAGCCGCGGCCGAAAAATCAATAAGCAACCTTACTACGCTATAATCGATAATCGAGCGGCGAGCTACTGAAAAGCTGCCCGCGAGATCGACGTGTTGGAGACTCCTGATTTAAACAAATATCTTTCTTGATTCTTTGTACAGTATGAAAAAAGAGTATTTGTACCTGTGCTGAAGTTCACTGCTGTGAGGAGTCCAGTTCTGTCTCTCACTCTCTGGTCCAGCCTGTCTGCATCACCTGGACACTTTAAACAAACAGATATATATGAAAAGTACCATGTGTACAAACAATATAACTTATTCTCTTCTGTTGAACATGTTGGATTGTGTATTGGCCGAGTCAGGGTCCTTTTTATTTTACTGTAACTTTGGAAGTTGTGTTACCAATGCTTACTATTTATTTGATACCAATTTGGTAATGCAATTAATAAAAAACAACAAGGTTTGGGTTCGTTCTTCAGATGACTGTGACGTTAACGTGTAAGCTCAATAATGAACTCCAGCTCAACCAACCATATTGTAATATCTAAGTAATCATCTTGAAATATGACATTAATAATTGTAATATACACACATCTTATTGTGAGGTTGATTTCACATACACTACTTCGACGTTAGCTTGTCTACATACTTCAGCATAGCCAATTTAAATTAACCTTAGCGATGCATACAGTTCCTACCTACATAATAACATATCTCTCTAAGTTACAAGGATGACCTTATTTTATCAACCTCAAACAGAAGCCGTTTGTTCTACAGTATTATCCCACTTAACGCTTAACACTTGTCTATTTCGTTTGAACCTTTATATATACGGTCTATGGTTTTAACTTGGAGGCTACGATTAGCATCGTTAGCACCGATGTAGCTACCACACGCTTACACGCTAACACATTCATTACGTAGCTGATTAAAATCATAAACACATAAATAAAGTACTCGAATTTCACTTACCGCAAAACCGCATTCATGCACCGTCTGTTTTAACCGCAGAGCGAGTCACAATAGTCCGATATATAAGCATGAAGAACAAACAAACACGGCCGGGGTCGAGTTGTGTTCCCTGGATGAACTGAGCAGGCAGAGTCCTTGTAGCTTCACGGAGACGGAGCAGCTAGCAGAGAGACAAGAAGCTAACAGCAGCAGTCACTTGACAGAGCTGTCACTCAATGTGACCACGCCCTAATTTATGCAAAAACTTTAAGACCGAATATAAATAAAAGGGTCGCGTTAGAAAACAATACACTCACAGATTCATAATCATGAAGGTGGAATCTAACTATATCTATAATAATATGTATTGGATCCATGGGTAGAAACATGTTTTTTTAGGCTGTAAAATTGGGCATTTTAACATGGGGGTCTATGGAAATTGCTCCTTTCTGCAGTCAGCGCCTATCGGCCAATATATGAACTGCAGTTTGTGGCACTTCCGTATTGGCGTCCCGGCTCTTCCCCAGAGTTTGCCGCTTGGCAACAACCCACAAAACAAACAAATCTTTGAACACATAAATCTTGCCTAACAAATAAGAAAAATAAACGTACAGGCTTCTTACCTACTCTGACGTAAAAACAGGAGAAAACGAGAATAAACCAAAAGAAAAGGGTTTCACACTCCTGGGCAAATTCAAGCGTGTCCACAAGGACAGGTTAAAGTAGTTTCTACTTCTGAGGTTTCAAAACAAGCAAAATGACTGGTGTACGGTATAAGTACACCCACAGCACAACAGGACAGATATATATATACGCAACAGTGTTGGGAGTAGGAGAAGTCGAGTCAGAGAGGGCCGAGGAACTGCACGGCTGCAGCTTAAATGCTCCCGTCTCCTCAGGTGGACCAATCAGCCTGTCTAGGGCAGCCAATCAGCTACCGGGCACCACCTGCTTACTCACACGCAGCCACACAGACACAGGAGGAAGAAGAAATATCTGCACACAAATGACATAACGACCCAGGGTCGTAACACCATTCAAAGTCACATGGCAGCTGTTCTTTGGATCCCGAAGGCCTGTTATGGTTTTAAAAAGTACAAAATAAGAACATATAGTTCTGTAAGATAAATATTTTCTTTCTTGGTATCTTTGCTCTGCAGGTAGAAAAGATGGAGACACATAAAGTCCTATTAAAGACTTTAAAAGCTTTGGAGGAAGAGGAATTTGAAGAATTCAAGTGGTACCTGAAGGAGAAGGTCCTAGAATTCCCAGGAATCCCAAAGAGTGAACTAGAGAAAGCAGACCGGATGAAAACAGTGGATCTGATGCGTACGTACTACGGCAGAGACAACATTAAAGTGACCAGAGAAGTTTTGAAGGAGATCCCGAGGAAAGATCTATTAGAGGCATTATCAGAATCCTCATCAGAATCCTCATCAGAATCCTCATCAGACCCTAAAGGTAGGTGTTTAAAAAAAGAGTGTACCAAAATATAGCTATATATATAAATATAATTTGTTATATTTTTCTCAGCCATGCATCATGTTTTTAGACTCCTGATATACCCCTCAGAGAACCATTACCTCCACATGGTGTTGGGGCTGAGGTACCCCTGAAAGCAGAGAGGTCAGGGTCACTAGTTTCTGGCAGGGTCACCCTGTTGGTTCCAGGTGAGGGGTAGTAGAACCTTTATAGATCAGCATTTTAGGAATCCAATTACCTTCCAAAATATATCGCCTTTCGTCTCTTCCTAACCACAATTCCTTAACCTTTGTGAAACTGCTGACTCAGTCTCAGGATGTTGAATGGGACTGATGCACACTGAGTTCAGGAGGCAGAGCTGAGGGCTTGGAGAACAGCTGTTGTTGCTCAGGTGGTCAGAAGGGGCCACAGGGACACACTGTGGAGGTTTGTCCTGACATAGTATTGGACAGTTGTGATTTAAATTCCTGTTCAATGTTGCATGGAGGCAGACAGTGTCATTGTCCATGCTTTAAAGGGGACTGTAGGGTAAGCTCTAAACATCAGAGGAGCACATTGCTCAGCCTCACTGGGATTGCTCACTGCAGATTCTGTCCTAGTCATTACTAACGGCCCAGCCCCCTACAGGTGGAAGGAGGTATCATTTGCTGTCCAACATGACTTGGGGAGGAAGGGACGGGTTATTACTGTGACCCCCCAGGGTGTCTTGTAGATGGTAGGCTACTGCAGGAGTATACTGCGACACAGTAAGAGCCATCCACTTCCTGTATAACTGGAGAGAGAGCTGTGTCCACACCCTCAGTGGGTGTTGGGATCTGCTGGTATCGTGCCTCATCTCCCAGCAGCAGGAATAAGAGTCAGTCAGGTTTAGGGCCATGGTTCTCTGTGGGAAAACTGATGGTTCTCTGTGGGGTGGAACTTATACTGGACAATGTACGAATAATTCTGCAACAAGATCCAGTGACTTGATATAAGGAAAATAACCTGCTATTTTGTCAGAGGAAGGCTGTGTTTCTCTGGCTTCAGCTCTGAGCTCCAACGCCTCCCATCTGAGAGAGCTGGACCTGAGCTGCAATCAGCTACAATCATCCAGGAGACTCATAGGCCACATTGGATTTCTCAATTGTGAGGCATTTTGGGACATTGTTGAGCTTCATATACAGCAGAGTTGGATTCAGCACCCCTTAATACCCCGAGAAATGTTGTATAGCATGAATAAACACAAAATGCCTTTGGGGTTCTGATTTTGTGAAAATTGACCCCGTCTTTCAGGAGAGAAGCTGCTTTCTGCTGGACGGGAGGATCCACTCTGCAGTCTGGAGACACTCAGGTATGGACAGACTGACTTCCTCGTATTTTTCTAATTTCATCTCCTTCATCTCTGGTCTTCCATCATGAAGGACGTCTCATTTCCCTTGATTATGTTCACTGCAGTGAGTTAACCTTCAAGTCTTATTACATGGAAACAGCCATTCAGTCCAAACATCAGAACCACTGGTTTCCTGGCTCTAGGGAGGATAATGATGGTCAGTTTATGGATTTGGTTCTGACTGAGATATCTCACCAACTGCTAAATGTGTTGAGATGAGATTCTGTTTAACATTTTTGATTCCCAGAGGGTTGATCGGGACTTTTCCACCTGCACCACCGTGACATGTGATTGAATTGATAAAGACTCTCTGATTATCTTTATATCATTTCTTCTTCTTCTTCTCTCAAGTGCATGAGTCGGAAGAAGCAAAGTGGATTTTCTATCCTTTTTAGACTTTTCATGTCTTTAATATGCGTTAATTTGAAGTAGGTTATTTTTTTGTTTCACTTAGTAAGGTGGTGGAGAGCATAACAACAGCTATTGATGATTTGCTTGAATGTGTTACAGTAGACATGTGTATGGATAGGTCTAAACATGTTATTGTGAGCTGTATATACAGAGCTCCTGGAACCTGTATTGACACATTTACAGATAGGATAGAAACATGTTTACTAAATCATTACAAAACATGATGTTTATCTTAGGGGTTAGGGTTAAAGACTTAAGAAGACTTCATCAATGCATTGTACAGTATGGGTTTGTATCCTAAAATCACCAGACCTAGTACAATCACTTCTCTGCTACATGAATAGACAACATATTCACAAACATTATGGAGAACAATACAGCAGGGACTACTATATAGTGACATCAGTGATCATTTACCTGTTCTTATTGTCTATCACTGCAGTTATAAGAAACCTAAAGTCTCCAGCCATTTCAAATACAAAAGATTGAGAACTGAAGAAAACATAAATGCATTAAAGAATACTTTAATCACAATTGGAGGGTAGTATATGAGAGAGACGATATGGACAAGGCCTATGAGGAATTTCTAAACATTTTGAAATCACTTTGTGACAAAAAGTGTCCTGTGAAACAATGCAGAGAGACACAAACAAAGTCACCGTGCATGGATCACTGATGGCCTAAACAATGCAGAGAGAGACAGAAACAAAGTCACAGTGCATTGATCACTGATGGCCTAAACAATGCAGAGAGAGACACAAACAAAGTCACTGTGCATGGATCACTGATGGCCTAAACAATGCAGAGAGACACAAACAAAGTCACAGTGCATGGATCACTGATGGCCTAAACAATGCAGAGAGAGACAAACAAAGTCACAGTGCATGGATCACTGATGGCCTAAACAATGCAGAGAGACACAAACAAAGTCACTGTGCATAGATCACTGATGGCCTAAACAATGCAGAGAGACACAAACAAAGTCACAGTGCATGGATCACTGATGGCCTAAACAATGCAGAGAGACACAAACAAAGTCACCGTGCATGGATCACTGATGGCCTAAACAATGCCTGCAAAAAGAAAAATACACTTTATATACAACTCATAGAATATAGAAGTTCAGAAGCAGAAAATAAATATAAAAGATATAAGAATAAATGAACCAATATTATGAGAATATGTAAGAAAGAATACTATAATAAAATACTAGAGAGTACTCAGAATGAAAGGTTTATGGAAGGTATTAAATAGTATCGTTAGAAATGGAGCAAAGAGTACAGGTTACCCTGAGTTTCTTGTTGACAAAGATAATGTTATCAATAACACAGAAGATGTGGTTCATGGTTTGAACCAACTCTTTGTAAATGTGGGGCCAGATCTGCAGAAAGAATGAAAAGCATAGAAACAACTAAAGGGGAAGATACAGACCTCTGGAATGAAAACAATAGCTCTTTCTTCCTCAGAGCAGTCGAAGAAAGAGAAATCATAGACACTGTACGGACGTGTAAAAGCAAGTCCTCAACCGATTGGAATCATATTGATATGATTATAATCAGAAACATTATTGAAGAAATTGCAGAACCATGAACACATCTTTGTAACTTGTCTTTTCAATCTGGTACATTCCCTAATGAAATGAAAACAGCTAAAGTTATACCATGATATCAAACTGGGGATAAACACCATGACACACATCACATGTTTCTTTGCTCTCCCACTTTCATCCTTAAAAAGGGTTTTACAAAAAGACTTGACAGTTTCATGGAAACACATCAGCTGTTGGACGATAGTCGATATGGATTCAGGAAAGACAGATCAACATGTACGGCACTAATGGGATTAAGTGAGGAAATAGCAAACTGCTTGGACAATAAAAAACAAGCAGTGGGAATATTGATAGAGCTACAGAAAGCATGTGACACCATAGATCCCAACATGTTACTGACAACACTGGAAAGGTATGGCATCAGAGGGTTGGACTGGCTGAGAGATTATTGAAGCAACAGACAACACTTTGTTAAATAGGTGAACATAAATCAGAAGACATGAACATAACTTGTGGAGTACCTCAGGGGTCTGTGTTGGGTCCACAGCTGTTCATCATATACATCAACCATATCTGCAGAGTATCAAATATATTGACATGTATTGTATTTGCAGATGATACTAATATGTTTTGTTCTGGTGACAGTTTGAAACAGCTAATGGAGGTAATAACAGCAGACATGATTCAAGTCAAACATTGGTTTGATAAGAACAAATGATCATTAAATATAAGCAGAACAAAGATTATGCTCTTTGGAAAACATCAAACAAATCCTCAGGTTAATCCTAGACAACATAAACATAGAAAGAGTATATGTAAACAAGTTCCTTGGTGTTAGAGCACAACATCAGCTGGAAACCTCATATCCATCATGTCAAAGCTAAACTGGCTGAGACTATCGCACTATTGGGGAAAGCAAGACACACTCTGGAGTACACATGATATACTCTGTGTGATACACTCATATCACATCATGATATACTCTGTGCGATACACTCATATCACATCATGATATACTCTGTGATACACTCATATCTCCATGTCTGAGTTACTGTGTGGAGATCTGGGGAAACACAAAACCAACCTGCAGCCGTTATGCACATTACAAAAAAGGGCTCTAAGAGTAATCAATAATGTTGGATATCTTGAACACACTCATTCATTATTCTTGAAGTCACACACACTGAAGTTTACTGATCTGGTTACATTTCAAACTGCATCATGTACAGAGCAAGAGATCATCTACTTCCTAGGACACTACAGACGTTGTTCATAGACAGAGAGGGGGGGGTATCATCTGAGAGGAGATCTACATCTGAAACAACTCAAGGTCAGAAGAACTCTGAGAAGAGCAGAACAATCTGTGGGGGGGGGGGTTTCATGGAGCGGCTTGGAGCAGGAGTTCAAACAAAGCACACATAGCATTCACTTTGAAGGATGCACAGAAACACTTCTTTGGGAAAGTATGAGAATGAAGAAAGGAGATTGAAGAGGAGAAATGATTGTAAATGTATAAATGTAAATATGTAAGTAGGAATAACTTTCAGAGATGATTGAAAGGATAATCATTGATCAGCAGGAAGTAAGGGGGATCAATAAGCATCTGCTCCCTCCTGCTCCCTTCGGACACATAGGATTTATTATTATGATGAACATTGATAAATACTTTATTCTAACAATACGCTGTTCTGTTTCTCACATGTGTTTCTTCCTCCAGGCTGGACCGTGGTGGAGAGCAGAGGTTCAGAGCAGGTGTGAGGAAGTGTAAGTGTGGATCAGTCAGCTTCTCTCTAGAGCAGGGGTAGCCAACACGGTGCCCGCGGGCACTTAGTCGCCCGCAGGGGCAACGTGAGTCGCCCGCGGGGCATGTTCTAAAAATAGCTCGCCAAGCAAATCCAAAATGTATAAAATACACAAAACAAAAAAGGAAATGTAATTAAAAGAATCTACCCTATGCATAAAGGAAACCTCAATCATAGCGAACTCTATCTACTTACTACAACTCTATATCTATCTAACACCCCTCCTCCCCCCACCCCACAATGAATATCGACCAATCACGTTCTTGCTTGATTTGCGGGACCAGCGTTGCAGTCTGGAAGAAAAGGCACCTCCCCGCTGATGTCCCTTCTGGCAGAATCTACACAACACATCAGCCCCATTGAGCAGCCTATCATTGCAGCTATACAGCACATGAAGGGGTCAGAGCTTTACTCCTGCCTGTGCCCCTGAACTTGAATATATATTATTTTTGCACTTGACGCACCCCACACACGCCCCCATGGCGTTCCCTTCCACCTGGGACAGACGGGGAAATGTCCCCCCAGCTCTTTTAGAAATCCTGCTTGGTGTCCCCCCCACTTTACAAATATGTTTTTTTTCTTCTTTTTTAAAGCTAAGAACGTCATCGCCACAGAGGAGCACACAGAGTCTGTGAGAGAGAGAGAGAGAGAGAGAGAGAGAGAGAGAGAGAGAGAGAGAGAGAGAGACTAAGAGAGCGAGAGAAGATAGAGAGAGAGAGGGAGTCGAGAGAGTCCTAGATAGAGAGAGAGATCAGGAGCTAGAGATTAATTCGCTCCCTCTCCTCTCTCCGATCTACTCTCTAGGATATCCCCTCTCCCCCCTGAGGGTGAACCCCCCTCTAGATTTGGTACCCCCTATTGAGGTGAGAGTCCCCCCTAGAGGAGGTGAGGAGGTCCCCCCTAGAGGAGGTGAGGACCCCCCTAGAGGAGGTGAGGAGGTCCCCCCTAGAGGAGGTGAGGACCCCCCTAGAGGAGGTGAGGAGGACCCCCCTAGAGGAGGTGAGGACCAGAGATGGGGTCGTTACTAAAAAAAAGTAATATATTACATATTACATATTACTTTTAAAAAAAAGTAATATATTACACTACTTCGTTACTCTCTACATAAAGTAACTCGTTACTTTACTCGTTACTTTACTCGTTACTTTACTCGCAGGGCCGGCCCGCCCCTCCCTACAGGCAGATCACGCAGACTGCTAAAGTTTGAAATGTTCTCTTTAGTTCAGTTTCCATTGTCGCATAAGACTGATCCAGATAGCTCTGACCATGGCTGTCCTCTGTCTCCTGCTATCTGTATTTTGCGCAGTATATCTCTGAACGATGCGATGGTGATTCCACTGTGCAAATGGGCAACATTACCTCTACTATGAAGGATGCTACAAGCCTGTCCATCTCTGCTTTGGTTACCGGTCCTCCAAATTCTAATTTGTGCCGCTTCAGAGTCAGCGGCGGCGCACTCACATCCTCACTCTGGGTTCGGGGGTCCTTAGCTATTAGCTTCAACTTAGCATGTGTTCTTTGCAGGTGTTTGTTGAGGTTTGACGTGGTGTTTGCAGCAGTGTATAACAGCTTCTGGCCTGGACACAGTTTGCACCTCACCGTCACATTCCTGTCTATTCTTCGGACGAACTCAAAATAATGGGCATACCTCCACCCCTCGAAAGTTATCGCTGACTCTGCCATGTTTATGCAGCACTGCACGTGGATATGTGGACCCGCAAGTCGCGCAGATTACGTACATATAAACCTGCGGCGGAAACCCCTCTTGTCTGTCAGTGTGATTACTGAATTATAAAAGTAACGCGTTACACTACTCCGTTACCGACAAAAGTAATATTATTACAGTAACGCGTTACACCCAACTCTGGTGAGGACCCCCCTAGAGGAGGTGAGGTCCCCCCTAGAGGAGGTGAGGTCCCCCCTAGAGGAGGTGAGGACCCCCCTAGAGGAGGTGAGGTCCCCCCTAGAGGAGGTGAGGTCCCCCCTAGAGGAGGTGAGGACCCCCCCCAAATAAAGCAGGTTAAAATAATGAGATAGCATACATGTTCTTTGAGTAAACACTGAAGGGGTCCCACAGACCCAAACAGACACAAAGGTTAAAGGTCAGCATGTCATAATGTTAAAATGTGCTAAATATATACACTGCAAGAAACAACAAAAAGAGGATTAAAAGTAGCTCACGACTTGTTTTATTTTTTGAAAGTAGCCCTCACCCTAAAGAAGGTTGGAGACCCCTGCTCTAGAGACACAGAGGATGGAGGTGCTATTTATTCATTAGAACATGACCTCTTGAAGCTTTATAGAAAGATCACTGACAGAGAGGAAAGCCTTCAGGTGAGTCTGGTGATAAACTGCTGTCTGTGTCTCTCCTCAGATTCCTGTGGACTCACCCTGGACTCAAACACAGTGGGCTGGCTCCTCAAACTGTCTGAGGACAACAGGACGGTGACACGTGTGGAGGAGAGGCAGCCATATCCTGATCATCCAGAGAGGTTTGATGACAGGGCTCAGCTGATGTGCAGAGAAGCTCTGACTGGTCGCTGTTACTGGGAGGTCGAGTGGAGAGGAGAGGTTGATATAGCAGTGACTTACAGAGGAATCAGGAGGAGAGGAGAAGATAAATGTGGGTTTGGAGTGAATGATCAGTCCTGGAAACTGTACTGCACTGATGGAGGTTACTCTGTCTGGCACAATAAGAGAGGAACACCCATCTCCTCCTCCTCCTCCTCCTCCCCCTCCTCCTCCTCCTCCTCCTCTCGTAGAGTAGCAGTGTATCTGGATCATGCTGCTGGCTCTCTCTCCTTCTACAGAGTCTCCTCCTCCTCACTGATCCTCCTCCACACCTTCAGAGCCACATTCACTGAACCTCTCTACGCTGGGTTTGCGTTTGCGGCTGACTCCTCAGTGTCTCTGTGTCCTCTGTAGGAGGAGTCCACTTCCTGTCCTGGGTCACATGGTGTTTTAAATGGAGGCTTCTCATTGGTTACCGTGTGTCTCACTGATTGTGTCTGTAATAAAGTTTTCTTGAAGCAACGTATTAAAGCTGATCCTGAAGACTAGTGATCGATACGTTCAATAAAGATTTAGAACAAGCAGCGTCTATGAAGTTAATCTGTTCCTCCTCCTCTCCTCCTCCTCCTCTCACACACACTAAACACACTAACTTCAAGTATCTTGGACTCGAACTTGAATTTAAGAAACATATCAAGAAAGTATCAAACACCGTTTAATTCAACTTGCAACTGATTTTAAAACTGAGCTATGAAAGAGTGATGCAGCGGCTCCCTCTGGTGTAGAAGCTGTGTGTGTGTGTGTGTGTGTGTGTGTGTGTGTGTGTGTGTGTGTGTGTGTGTGTGTGTGTGTGTGTGTGTGTGTGTGTGTGTGTGTGTGTGTGTGTGTGTGTGTGTGTGTGTCCAGCAGGTGGCGCTGAGTCCCCACAAACAGACACTGATATACACAGGTTTGATGGTTAAATGAAGAACACATGTTCACAATAATATAGCACAATAGGCTTTACATTGATTAATTACAAGTATAGATATTTCTTTTTGAATGAAGGTTACTTCTCTTATTCTAGTTATTGATTTGACGTTATAATATTAGTTTGATGGTCATCAGGGATCATTAGATTGATGAATTTAACTCTAAACATCAATCAGCTTTATTTAAATTGCATCATGAGGTAAACTTATTTAAAGCATATTGTTATTTACATATGTGTTGTTGTTATAGCGCTGTGCAATGCACCTTTTAGTTATTATATCTTGAATGAATAAAATATGGAATAAAAAACATGTAATGGTATATTCCTTTAATTTTCGCATTTCATTTCTCTTCCTTTTCACTGTCTGTAACAAAGACATCTTTCCTCCTGTCCGTGCATGAATAATGATACCTCCTCTTCCTCCTCTTCTTCTTCCTCCTCTTCCTCACCCCCCATAGCCTTGCCCCCCCCCCCCCCCCCCTTGCTCCCACACTCTTCCTGTTAACCATCGCAACTTTATTGACATTACAGGAATCACTAATGAAACACCGTCTGATTCTCTGTCTGTGCGGCTATTAAAGGGAATCACACACACACACACACACACACACACACACACACACACACACACACACCTCTTCCTGTGCGTGGCCTTGGCCAACATACTGTACATGTAACATACGGGTGTGTGTGTGTGTGTGTGTGTGTGTGTGTGTGTGTGTGTGTGTGTGTGTGTGTGTGTGACTGGAAGTGCCGTGATGAGTTCAGGCTCTCACCAACGCCAGGAATTCACCACCTTTTATGAGGACGTCCAATCAGTGTTTATGGTAATTAAAGTCAACAACAACAACAACAATAAGTGCATACCATATTTACTGAGAGAGCTGTGAAATCTGCTCTTCATGGAGACAGTCTTGATTCGATGTCCCAAATATCTGTAAAACACAACAAAAAAGCAGTTTTTCACAACATATAAAACACTTGTTTTCAGTGCTAACATCGTTCTGCCAGACTTATGATCACATAAACCGATATAAAACATGAAATGGACCATGCATCTGATTTTAACACTGATTTTTCCATACATGTGTCAATAAAGCTAAGTGTTGGGGCTCTTTCTGAGCACTCGTCAGCTGTCATGCAGAAGAGAAAGTATGTTATATATATATATATTTACAGCCATGCATGGTAGAAACTCAGATATATAGATCATAAAGACGACCAGGTAGCAATATAGAGAAGTCATTTAGCCAGCAGCCTGCAACTCACAACGAGAAATAACTTCTGCTTTAAAAGGTGTCAGACAATCAATAAAATATGGTTGCAGTTACTGTATTTACAAGTGTTGTACTACAGTTATGGTGGATAGGTGGGGGACAAAACTCAAGTACGAGCTGTTCGAAGAGTTAACAGACGTGCTTCTAGGTGTGAATGTCTAACATCCTACAGAAACCGCTGTGGTAAACATGAGCCTACGGGTCCAGGCTGGAGGGTTTGATTATATGGTTTCTCTATTAAAAACTGAAGTTTCCAACAGAAGGATGAGCTGGAGACTCAAGATTTCAACGCCAAATCTACGGTAGCTTTTGTGCAGAACTTTCTTTTTTTCTTTCATTCTAAACAAACAAAGGCTCCATGTCCAGATAGAAGGTGTCCCCAGAATGAAAGCTACATAACCAGGGACAGTTTGAGGTGAAACTGCAGCTTCATCAGCTAATGGCTTTACAGCAGCACTCAGAGAAACAGGACTCAGGTTTTACCGCTTTCTGTTAACGCAGAGGCTTCCTCTTAAATCAGGTTCCCTTTGTGTTCCTCTGTGAGGTCACACTCGGACCCCTGCTCTGCTGAGGGGCCACTCCCTGAATTAGGTCACCCATTGAGGGGCCCAAAACTCTGCTGCATATGAATGCTTCGAGCCCATCAGGACAGTAGTAATTGTGTTAAAAAGTGAAATAAAGACCCCCAGTATAAGCCTGCAGAAACCCCTCGCTGTGCAAAGCAATCCCAGCAGATTGGCTCCATGCTTATGCAAAAATACCCCCCAAATCCTCCCTTTTTTACCCCATCACCATCATGGGTAGTTCAGGGACCTCCATGACAAAGGGTCCCTGAATGCCCCTTTCCTAATAAATCATGAGGACATTAACAAATATGTTGCTATAGCTAAGAAAAGCACAACAGCTTCTTCCCCGCGGGGATCTGACACGCTGATAACACACCGGAGAGATTAGCTAACACGAGGAGAAGAATTAGCATCAGAAGCTATGCTAATTCTCTACATCATTAAAGTCTGAATTAAACTAACTGGAGATACGGTGGGATAAGATAGTAGGTGATATGCTTCTTCTTGTGGGGATTTTCTGATTTAAATGACATTTTCTGGTGTAAATAAATAAGAATATGAGCTGCCAGTTAAACACTTTTGCCATTTCATATTAAATCAACACATATTATTAATTAAATGCATCTAAAACATGTCAGATGACAATATTAAGTTGTCCATTTTTGCACTAAAAGCATAAATACAGCATTAACCAACAATCAAAGCAACTCAGTTATTATTACATTTCTTTCTTCTGAACAAAAACACACTATTTTGATCATAAATGCATGATATTCAGACTGTCAATTGTGTCCAAACATGTGATCTGATTGGTCTAAAGTCTTAAAATGTTGTAGGGACACACTTTGGTTAAATACCTAACAGTTGAATTTTAAAACATGCGAAGAATTCAACTATGAAAGTCGGGATTTCGAGGGAAATGACAGCAAATCTAAGTCATGCTTTTGGGGAAATTCAGCAGCAACTCTGTGTCTCTTCTCTTTGCATGTGTGCATATCTTTTCTGTATTCATACTATACTGTCTTTCCTATCATATATCATGAAAAAACAGTTCTTTGCATGCACCCAAAGACTTCATATAGTATGAGAATAATAACACTTCTCAGCTGGTTTGAAAGCTTCTTCAGATTCACATCCCAAGCCCAAAGGATTCTTAACAAAAGGGAAATGCAAGATGTCAGAATCCCATTAGTTCATGTGAGTAAACACACACTTTGCTGAGGAGTAAATGAGAGAAACAAACTCTTTTAAACCGACCACCGAGGGGTGAAGGGTCTGCAGAGTTTACAGTAAACACACAGCTCCTCTTCCTCACACACATATGGAAATGGGTGGTGGGTTCAGGGCTTTGTCTTGCTCAAGAGCATCCACACAATGTCAGAGGAGGGAGCGCCACACGCTTCATATTCATGGCACACAATGACCTCCATATGAAAGGAATAATTGCCCCATCGAGGCTTAAGCTACCAACTCAAGTATGTTGGCGTTTTTCAGGCCCTGGGGCTAAAGAGAGCAGACCCAGTGTGTGATACAGGTCTATATGCACATATATGTGAGGAGAAATGCTAAACCTCTGGGTGTTGTGAGGAGGATGCATGATTGCCAGAGATAGCAGAGAAAGAACAGCTTTCTGATGCAGAACGTCAAGAAAAATGGCTTTCAAATAATGCAGCGTTTTTATTTGATCTGTTGTTGAATGAAATACTTCAGATATCACTTAAAGCAGATCAGCTGCAGGTGAACTATCGGTTGTTAGATATTATCATTGTTTGATTACCATTGATATCTAACATGAAATCCTCTGTCTGTAACTACTTGCTGGACTTTTTGCAGAGACATTTAACAAAACTCAATCTATGATCTGTTGATAGTTATCTGTAGAAAGAAATCCAGAGAATTAGAGAGGGATTCTGTAACTACTGAGCAGTTGCTTGACTATTTAAACATTGTTCTAATATACTTATTACTACATAGAGACATTTCAAAAAA